>NC_134689.1:197072177-197194677 GCF_050947455.1 Rhinoderma darwinii | reverse complement strand
CTCCACAAAACCTCTGATCAAGCCGCTTTTATGGCATAAAAAAGTTGCATATTTTGGTGCTCGCCATAGTTGGGGTAAAATTTGTCACAAAAGAAGAGAGAGCTGTGCCAAAGGGGGAGGAAGCTCCTATGGAATGACACATTTTTTATAATTTACGAAAACTGGCGTAAATTATAGCAGAAATGTACTATCCTAGATAGTGTTAATTTTAGTCTGGGGCATAGCAAGGTAGAGGTCCATGCCTAGCCTCTACTTTGCCCCACTCCAATCTGACTACCCCCTCAACTTCCCAATCAAACAGATTTGAATTTTTTTTTAATAATTTAGACTTGCCAAACCACTCTGCCTCTTTTCTCTTCTCCCCTCTGTCTCTTTCTTCATGCCGCGGTTCATTCAAGGTACTGACCCGAAGCAGCATCACTATGGGATGCAGCACTCAACATCATAAGGGCTATGTTGTTGCATAGGTACTGATGCTGCCCGGCGCCAGTAACTTGAAGGAGCCGCGGCATAAAGGAGAGTCAGTGGAGAGTTGTGCTGTGGTGAGTACGTGTTTTTTTTATTTTATGTAATAGGGTCGCGGTCGTTATATCACAATTGTGCAACATGTGTCGGAAATATGTGTCATATTTATTAAGAGGCATCAATTGGTAATTGAGACTGGCATATTATACATTGCTTGATCGGAATAAGATGTGTGGAATTTGAAAGCCAAATAAAGTCTTTACCCTATTTTTCTCACAGCAACATATGCAGTATACTGGGAGTTGAAATCAGTTGAAGTTATGATTCTTTTGTTAAATATAAAACATATTTAATTCACAGCACTTACCATACAGCATGGCACGACATTTTGTACTCATAACCCCAAATGGCTTTATTAGTTTCAGTATCCTCATTTATTCTGTATATTTTAAACAAGGTCACCAAAAGCACAAAAACCCAGGGGCATATTCTAACAGCTTTTTCTTAAGCTAAAAAAAATCCTTATTGTTATCGTGTATTGTCACCTGAAGCCTCTGTTCTGGGAACCTTATTGCATACAGGATATGTCTTTCTGTAGAATAGCATTGTGTAGTTGGTCAAGTTGACAGTATACAGTATGATTAATGTCCTAGCTCTATAATCTTTATATCTATGGGTTTCTTACACATAATTTCTGGCCGATATTCAGTCATCTATGTCTTTTATATATCCAGAGAATTTTAATTTTTAATGAAACATATAATTTGAGCATATTCTTGACATAAAGCACAACATTTCCATCTTTGTTAAGGTTCCTTTTCTATTTTATTTAATTTACTTATTTTCAACTTTCAGACTATCTTTTATTCCACTTAAAGGGGTTTTCCCATGAGAGACATTTATGACAAATCCACAGGATATGTCATAAATGTCAGATAGATTCGAGTCCCACCACTGGGATCGGCACCTATCTTCAGAACGGGGCCCCCTAAACCCCGTACAGCCCCTTTGTGTTACAGCTGAATGAGTTGAATTCCGACCATGAAAAAGGTTATATGGTCGCTGGTTACGTAAACAGCGTAGTTCGCTGAGCTACGCTGTTTCCGTAAGTCACATAGAACTGAATAGTAGTTATGGAAACAGCATAGCTTTCATGTTACGCTCCTTCCAGAACTGACATTCACTACCATGGGAGGTACGGAAACAGCATAGCTCAGTGAGTTACGCTGTTTACGTAACTCCCGACCATATAAACAGGAAGTGGCTGGGAGTCAGCATGATCAGAAAAGGCTAGAATGGGGTTATGGGGGCCCCGTTCTAGAGATAGGTGCGGGTTCCAGAGTTGGGACCCGCATCTATCTGACATTTATGACATATCCTGTGGATATGTCATAAATGTCCCTCAGGGGAAAACCGCTTTAAGTATAGACTTCAAGGGCTCATGCATAGTACAATATTATGGCTTAGTACTTCCAAGTTGTACAGAGCTGGAATACGGCACACATTCACTTCTATGGGGCCGACTGAACTTCCGTATCTTTCCAGTTTCATACAGAGACATACAGAGTTTGTTGGATTCCTAAGGAAAATACAGTGCCACACGGAGCACCATAACATAAATTTAAATTACAACACCAAAAAGGACTGTGCAAATTGAGAAAGATTCAGATGTCACTAAGATCTGCTACTGATCAAATTTTTAAGCACCTAGCTCCAATCTGTGGGAGGGGCATAAAAGCCAGATTGAAAGCAAAATTTTTTAGCCACATGAAACCTCAAAAATTGGATCAAGTGTTGTGCAATTATTGAGTGATGCCTCCTGTTCGTTGACGTGCCAGTTATCGCCACTTGTCGCAAACTGAGAGGGACAGGGTCCTTGAACTGAGAGACCTTGGTTTATCACTCCGGCAGATTGCCAGGCGCCTAGGCCGAGATGTCAACATTGTTCAATGTTGCGTGTCCCGGAGGCTGGGAGATTAACAACATACGGGAATAACAGAAAGAGGTGTGTGGAGGCAAACCTCTGCAAGGACGGATCGTCTGATTGGAAGAATGGCGCATAGTGATCCATCATGTACTATAAGTGAAATTGGTCGTCACATCCCAAGCCTTGGGCGGCAACCATTATCAACACAAACCATCAGAAGGCATTAGCACGACATTGGGCTAAGAGCCAAACGTCCAGCTACAGGTGTTCCATTGTCCATACGCCACCGCTCTCAAAGGCTAACATGGTGCACAGCAAGATGGCAATGGAGGCTGGAATGGAGGTCTGTCTTCTTCAGCGATGAGTCCCGCTTTTGTCTCGGACGCAATGATAGCCGGGGATTGGTCTGGTAAATGTGCTATCATGACCGGCAGAGTCTCCGGCCTTGTATCCTATTAAGCACATCTGGGAAGTCATTGGTCGGCAATTGCAAATGGAGCTGCTAGCAGCCAGAAAAATTTGCGCGGATCGTCGATACAGCAGGTTGATTGGTGCTCATTAGTTCCTTTCACAAGGAGCAATGATCGTAAGGGTATGTTCACATGACCCATTTTCAGCCGTTTTTCAGTCTGTGTACGGCCCGAAAAACGGCTGAAAAATCGGAAGCAGAACGCCTACAAACATCTGCCCATTGATTTCAATGGGAAATACAGCGTTTTGTTCCGACAGGGCGTTTCTTTACGCCTCATTTTCAAAAAAAGGAGCGTAAAAAGTCGCCCCGTAGAAAGAAGTGCATGTCACTACTTGAGCCGTTTTTGGAGCCGTTTTTCATTGGCTCTATTGAAAAACAGCTCCAAAAACGGCCGTAAAAAACGCGAACTTGCTTAAAAAATGGCTGAAAATCAGCAGCTGTTTTCCCTTGAAAACTGCTCCGTATTTTCATAAGTTTTTTACTAAGCGTGTGAACATACCCTTAATGTATGGTGGACGAACAATCATTAATGCGATCATTCGTCCACGAGCATTTGCATAATTTCCGCAGCACATCTCCCTGTTTACACCGGAAGATGTGATGCCGACTAGCGACCATTTTTTTTGCCGCTTAATATATTCAATCAGCCAAAGAACAATGCTTGCTCACAGGGCAAGGTTCGGGAATGAGCGTTTATATAAAAGGGCCTTAAGGTCTGAATAAAAAAGACTGAACATAACAGTAAGGGCCTGTTCACATCAGCGTCAGGCTTCCGTTAATCGGCTCTGTTCAAACTTTAAGAGGAACCGATGAACGGAAAGCCAAACGGAAACCATAGCTTTCATTTGAATTACCATTGATTTCAATGGTAATGCTTCCGTTGCAGTTGGTTTCCATTTGGTTCCATTCCGCAAGGTTTCCGTTTAGTTTGTGGAAACAATAGCGTATTCGACTATGCTATTTTTTCAGAGGAAAAAAAAGGAAATCTTACAGAATGGAAATAAATGGAATCCAATTGCAACAGAAGCATTACCATTGAAATCATTGGTAATGCAAACAGAAGCTATGGTTTTCATTTGGCTTTCCGTTCATCGGTTCCTCCGCCGGAAAGGTCGGATGGAAACAATGAACGGAAGCTTGACGCTGATGTGAACACACCCTAACCTCTGTGTAAATAGTGTGAACAACTGAACAGTAAATGTGTAAAATGATTGTTGATACATAAAAAATGTGTAATAAACAGTAGACTTAAAAAGCTGAACAATACTGCTTATCAGTGGTCACTTATTAGCCATTTCTTCTTGTAAACAGACCTAGTGTTGGGAGAAACTATGACAAAACCTGTGTTAATGTTTTATAATGGTGTAGTCTCAGTATGGATGTACACTCTATAGACAAAAGTATTGAGACACACATCTTAAATGGGTTATCCCGGGTGTGACGTTTTTTTTTTTTTTATAGGTGGTTGAAATGAAATGAATAAATCAAAAAGGCAATACTTACCTATACTGGCCCCCAGTGATCCAGCACTGTTGCTCCGACAGCATTCTCGGTTTTTGTTTACATGCACGTAGTATGTGATCGCTGCAGCCAATCAGAGGGCTCAGCGGCCATATGTTGTATTTCTGGCAATATGCCAGAAATACGATTTGTTGCTAGTGGGCCCCACTGAGCCCTCTGATTAGCTGCAGCAGTTATATACTACGTGCATGTAAACAACTAGCAGGAGCACCGCTGGAGCGACAGCGCTGGATCACTGGGGGCAAGGAAAGGCAAGTATTTCTTTTTTGGTTTATTTATTTAATTTCCAGACCCTTATAAAAAAAAAAAATACATCCCGGATAACCCCTTTACTTTTTGAATTCAGGTGTCAGTTTAATTCAGTTTCATTCCATCCCATTGCCCCAGGTGTATAAAATCAAGCACCTAGTGATGCAGTCGCCTTTACAAATATTTGTGACAGAATGGGTTGTTCTAAAGAGCTCACTGGATTCCAGCGTGGTACTGTAGTAGGATGCCACTTTTGCAAGAAGCCAGTTCAGGAAACATCTTCCCTTGTAGATATTCCACGATCAACTGTGAGTGGTATTATTGAAAAGTGGAAGCTTTTAGGAACCACAGCAACTCAAAGTCGCAAACCACGTAAAGTTACAGAGCAAGGTTGCCGGGTGCTGAGGCACATTTTGTATAAAAGTAGCCAATGCTCTGTGGACACAATAACTGCACAGTTCCAAACCCCCTCTGACATTAATATCCGCACAAAAACTGTGCGCCAGAAACATCATGGCATGGGTTTCCATGGCCAAGCTGTTGCAGGCAACAATTACCACACCAACCACAATGCCAAACTTCGGATGGAGTGGTGTAAAGCATGGTTTTCCTTTTCGTTTTATCCGCGCCGTTACATTTGTAGCGACTGTGCAAGATATTGCACCACTGTCCCATTCAAGTGGCCTCTTCAAACAGCTGATCGGCAGGGGTACCAGGCGTCATTCCCCCAACAATTTAATATTGATGGTCTATGCTAAGGATAGACCATCAATTTTAAAAACCAGAATAACACTTTTAATGCTTCAGCATACCAATACATTTTAGACAATTGTAAGCGTCCAACTTTGTGGGAATAGTTTGGAGAATGCCCTTTTCTGTTCCAGCATGCCTGTGCCCTAGTGCACAAAGCAAGGTCCATAGAGTGGAAGAACTTGACTGGCCCGCACAGGTCCCTGACCGCAACCCCATTGAACACTTTTGGGGTGAACTAGATGGAGATAGCAAACCAGGCCCTCTCGTCAAACATCAGTGTCTGACCTCTAATGCTCTTCTGGATAAATTGGCAAAAATTTGCACCGACACACTCCAAGATCTTGTAGAAAGCCTTCCCAGAAGAGTGGAAGATGTTTTAGCTGCAGGGGGGCCAACTCCCTATTAATGCCTATGGGTTTATAATTAAATGTCATGAAAGCTCCTGTAGGTGTAATGTGTAGGTGTCCCAATACTTTTGTGCATATATTGTATCAACCATGAGTGTTCCTTTAACAGTTTTATTTTAACTTTTTTTTACTTTAGTAATTTAGAAAAATATGCCATATTAATGAAAATTAAGGATTGCCTTGACATGCTTGCCTAGCTGTATATTTTCGAATAGCTACATTTCATTTAAGCCACAATTTATCATCTTGTGTTTGTATTTTCTTTTTTCTTTTTGTTGCTGTAAAATGTTACATCTGAGACAGCAATGCAGATCTTGTTTTCTGTTCTCAAGCTGGATAAGCAGTTATATGCCAAGAGTTCATATTGCAATTTTGTCCTTATGACTGAGGCCAAGTGAATGCCAACTGAATTGCCATTTCATAGCTCCGATAATGGTTCGTTTTTAATGCTTTGCTGCCATGAGCTGTCTCCTGAGAGTATGAACCAATAGTAGCATGTGTTTTATTATTTGTGCACAATTACATAATAAACAATTGTCTTGGCCTGCTATTTTTCAAAAGCTAAGTCACTTGCCATTAGCGATGAAAAGCAATTTAAGGTTCATTATTTCACACTAGATCCGTTATTGTAATATGCTGTCGTATTTATTTTTTTCACAATATGTGGGGAATGGGAGGGCAAAATGAATAAGTTTAAGATAATAAAAAAAAAATTATGTGGCACCCGAATAACATGTACAAACTGTCCTTGCCAGTGTATGGAATAATGAAAATAATCTCATCATACAATAGAATAGTAATATGCCATCACAGAAATCATTGAACGTTATATGATTATTTTCAGAGGATTTTGGAAATAACTAGAGGTTACAAAATACTCCTTTTTAGAGTGTATGTATCCTTGTGGCAGAATTATATTCCATTCAGTGGAGAAGGTACATCAAGGGACTCATTGAAACGATTAAGCATAGAGATAGTTTATTGAGATACAGTAAAATATCAATAACAATTTTAAAGAGTTTCTTAGATGGTCGTAATGTGGCTTTTTATCGGGACTTTACTCTGTTTAGGCTCATCTTATATGGATAATCAAATCGATCTGTCCAAAGTTGAAATTCATAAAAGCTTATTAATATACAAACCGTCAGACCAATTTGCAGATCAATGCTGCTTAGTTCAAAATCTGGTAAATAAACAAAAAAGAGACAAGGGTCATAGAGATTGACCTAAGCATATAATTTATCGCTTCAAATAAACTAATTAGAATGCAACAAAACCTTGAAGCAAGAGTACATTGTAGCTTGATCTCATGGCTACTGCTTCAGAGCAAATGTAGTATTACATGGCGCCCATTTAAAAAATTAGGTTGACAATATAGTACATCAAGTTCAACCAGGAAGTGGAGAGAACGTGGATAAAAGGAAAGGGGGTTGAGGGTAAACCTCACAAAAAATACTAAAAAAATTACAAAAAAGGCAACAAAAACAAAAAAAACATAAGGCATGAGCCAATCTATCCTAAAAGGGAAAACAAAATCCTTCCCGACCCCAAGTGTGAATCAGACTGAAGCAACATTCATACAAGGATTCTTTAGGCCACATGCACATGATGTGTATTACATGCGGATTTGCGGAATGGATTTTCCTGCGACAAATCCGCAGCGTAATACAGTAAGGGCATGCCCAGAAGTGGCGGAGTTCTTCCGCCACTGTCCGCATCAATGCCGCACAAAATCTGCGTTGCAGATTCTGTTGCGGCTTTGCCTGAAATGGGCATTAAATTGATGCGGGCTAGCCTTTGCGTATTGAGGGGAAGAGGGCTTCCCTTCTCTCTATCAGTGCAGCCCTTTCCCTAGTAAAAGTAAAAAGAATTTCATACTTACCGGCCATTGTCTTGGTGACGCGTCCCTCTTTCGGCATCCAGCCCGACCTCCCTGGATGACGCGGCAGTCCATGTGACCGCTGCAGCCTGTGATTGGCTGCAGCCGTCACTTAGACTGAAACGTCATCCTGGGAGGCCGGACTGGAGGAAGAAGCAGGGAGTTCTCGGTAAATATGAACTTCTATTTTTTTATAGGTTGATGTATATTGTGATCGGAAGTCACTGTCCAGGGTGCAGGAAACAGTTACTGCCGATCGCTTAACTCTTTCAGCACCCTGGACAGTGACTATTTACTGACGTCGCCTAGCAACGCTCCCGTAATTACGGGTGCACACACGTAGTCACCCGTAATTACGGGAGCCCCCTTGACTTCCTCAGTCTGGCTGTAGACCTAGAAATACATAGGTCCAGCCAGAATGAAGAAATGTCATGTTCGTGAAACCAATACTCTCTGCAGCACACATAACATCTACATAACATCTGCGGACTTCATTGCGGAATTTTGACTCTCCATTGAAGTCAATGGAGAAATTCCGCAATGAGTACGCAACAAGTCCGCTACACGTCCGCAGCAACCATTGTATGCTGAGGACACCAAATTCCGCACCGCAGCCTATGCTACGCAGCGAAATTTTCCGCAACGTGTAAACGAACCCAACCACAAAGCTATGGAAGGCAATGGAGAAACGTGTACGCTGCGAATTTACGCTGTACGCTGCGGACTGTCCACAGCGGAATTCCAGAGCAATTCCGCCACGTCTGGTCATGCCCTAATAGCAAAGTAAATAAGATAAAATCCGCAGCATGTCAATTTATCTTGCTTTTCCATCTCAGAATTGTATGACAAGTTTTTTTAAAAAAGCACCAGGATCCACAACCTAAAAACCACACCTATTTCCGCATCAAAATGTAAAAAACGCACCTAAAACGCATCACAAATGGACTATTAAGTGCAGATTTTACCTGCAGAATCACCTGTGTTTAACTGCAGTTTTGATGCAGATGTTCCGCATCAAATTGCGCAATGTGCATGTAGCCTAACATTTGCATAATCATTGTTTTGCTATAAGAAATAATCTAAGCCTTTCATCTTAGCGATTAATTGTTTCTGCTAAAGCCATCTTCTGAGGTGATGTTCCACGGCTTCATTATTCTTAGGCTACAAACACACATTGCGTAAGTTTGATGCGTAAAATCTGTATCAAAACCGCAAGTAATTAAAGGTAATTCCGCAGGTAAAAAAAAAGTTTTTTTCTCCAGCTGAAAAGAGTACCCCCTGCCTTTTGAGGGGATTTACATGGCACAGCCTTTCACCATATTTTTTCTTTGCTCCATTTATGTGCTTGTACAAATTTATCATGTACTCCCTTAGATGTCACTTCTTAAGACTAAAATGTAATTGTTTTAATCTTTCTTTATAAATTAGATTTTCCATGCCACTTATTAGCTTTGTTGCTTTTCTTTGTATGGTATGTTTTTCCAACTCCAGGACATCCTTTCTATGAACCAGTACCTCGAACTGAACTGCATATTCTAGATGAGGCCTCACTAATGCTTTGTAAAGAGGTAACGTCTCTTTTAGCTGTTTAAGATAATCCTACAGACCTCCTTGTCCAGATTTTTAAATTTTCACTCCTAACAATGTCATTCATTGGTTATCCAAGTCATCATCAGTCAATCATTACCTGTCTTCCTTATAATATTAGATAACAGATGTTCCTGGCTATTATTTTGGCAGTATAGTATCAAACATACTCCTAGTTATTGTATCGGTAGGTGTGCACTGGTTTGCCTCATATGTTTGAAATGTTGACAGGTTGGTATTAAACTGAGAAGTAGAATCAGCTCTGCAGTACTAAAATCAGATATACAAATGTGATTGTGCCTAGACTTGTCGTAAAAAGCGCCAAAATGTGGGGCATTATTACGGTGTACAGTCACATCAAGTTCTAGACCTATTTATGAAGCACATGCGCCAACACAAACAGACGTTTGTGCCTCACTAGATGCTTTTAAAAAGTGAAAAAGGAGCATGGCTTCTAATTCACCAAAGTGCGCCATTGTAAACTAAGTCAACAAGAGGTGGTATAAGAATAATAAATGTGTCTAACATGTCTTAGCAAGATGCGCCAAATTTATCATACAGCGTGCACAACTGTGACAAAAATACCCATCTTCTGACTGCCTGGTGTAAGTTTACGCTGTCTTCATTTTAGACGACATTAGTAAATCTGTCCCGATGTGTATAGAGTCAGAGTTGCCATTCAAACATGCAAGACACAATGGAAGAAACGACAACAACAGTCTTACAATATAATAGTAAAAGCAAACATTTGTGTACTCATATACATTTGTGATACAGTTCGCGTCAGCTTGAAATTATTATAATTTAACCCACCCTCTCCCAAGTCTTATAGGTGTCCAGGAGGCAAAAATGTGGGCTGCGCTATCCAGGGTCCTTATACTAAAGAGCTGCTTAAGGCTTTGTTTACATATCCGTTAGGGCTCCATTCCGACGTTCCGTCTTAGCTTTCTGTCGGAATGGAGCCCTGACTGACACAAACGGAAACCGTAGGGTTCCGTCGTTTAGATGGAATGAATAACGTAGTCGACTACGCTACTGATACAGTCAAAACGACGGAACCCCTGCACACCGGAGACAAACGGAAACCATTGGCACCGGATCCGTCACCATTTTATTAAATGGTGATGGAAACGGAAACTTACGGTTTCCATTTGTGTCTGTCAAGGCTCCGTTCTGACGGAAAGCTCAGACGTAACATCGGAACGGAGCCCTCGCGCAGATGTGAACAAAGACTAAATTGTCCTTTTTCCTGTAGATCTGATATTGACACGGTTAAGTGGTCATCAGTAAATTTCTTTACCTGACAAACAAAAAGAGGCTTTGTAGGGTCAATTCAATCCATTGTCGACTCATTTTCCTCACCTATTAAATAGGCATATATTCTTTTATGAACGTGCGACGAGCAATCATTTAGTGAGGCTTTTGCGTTCAAAAGGCAATCTGTTACACATAACATAGTAATCGCTAAAGGTTTTCGTTGTCCAGTCGATCATTGCTCACAACAAAACCAACCTCCAAAAAGAAACACCTCATCTCTGACCTGCTAGTGACTGGAGGATTTCTGATTAGATGAGGGGATGTAGCGGCGATGAACAGTAATAGATTTATCGATCTGTGGTTCGATTGTTGTATGCTATCACATGGCAATTATGTCTTGCATTCAAGCGATTATACAAAAATTGGTATGTTAATCGCTCCGTCTAAAAGTGCCTTAAGACTACTCTTATCTTCTCTTTTTATCAGGTTTCCGGTGTTTTTGACAACTAAAATAACCCTTGTCTGAAATACTCTTCTTGCAGAAACCCAATGGAAACCTGAATGTCAATGAGATCTGTCAGAATTTGAGCATAAAAGTGCATACACTATCCTAGATCCCTGCTGATGAACTTAAAGGGATTTTCTCACCAAAACAACCTTTTTTTTTCTTTAAATTAATCTGCCCCGTCCATTAGCCACTTATACAGGAGACTTCGTCTATGATGACCATATGGCCTAATAGTCCATATGCCTTGCTGAGACAACCCCTTGAATTTTAGGCATTCATTGTTATTTTTGTTTTGGGGATTTGTGTTTTAGAAGAAATTCCACATATTTAACCCTTTCCCGACATCCACCGTTTAAACCCTTAAATGCCGCGGTCAATAGCGACCGCAGCATCTAAGTTGTTAGAAACATGGGGGGCGGCCCTCTGTAATGTTGCAACAGTCCCCCCCGCTACGCAATCGCAAGATGCCGTTGGTTGGCATGGCAGCCTGGGGGCCTGATGAAGAACCCCAGGTCTGCATCTTTGTGTTCCTATATAGGAGACTGTCAGTATACTGATATACTGCAATACATTGGTATTGCAGTATATTATGTAAGCGACCCAACAATCGCTGGTTCAAGTCCCAATCGCTGGTTCAAGTTCAATAAACCCCCCTTTTCCCATTTAACCCCAAGCACAATGTAAAAAAAAACAAAATGAACATAACTGGTATTGCCGCGTCAGTGAAAGTCAGAACTATTACAATATATAATTATTTAGCCCGCACAGTGGACGCCGTAAAAATAAAAGTTTTAAATGCCGGGACGGCTGTTTTTTGGTCACTTCATCTCCCACAAAAAATGGAATAAAAAGTGATCAAGAAACCTCATGTACCCCAAAATGGCATCAATAGAAACTACAGCTTGCCCCACCAAAAAAAGTCCCCATACTGCTCAATTGACGGGGGAAAAAAAGTTATGGCTCTCAGAATATGGCGACAAAACTCAAATTTAAATTTTTAACAATAAGTTTTTATTCTTCTAAAAGTAGTAAAACATAAAGAAAACAATATCAATTTGATATGGCCATAATCATATTGACGCGCAAAATAAAGTTAACATATCGGTTTTACCGCATGGTGAATGCCGTAAAAATGAAGCCCCCCAAAAGATTGAGGAATCACTGGTTTTTTTTCTATTCCAACCCACAAAGCATTTTTTGCCAATTTCCCACTACATTTTATGGTACAATAAATGGTGTTGTAAAAATCTACAATTTGTCCCGCAAAACAAAAGCCCTCATAGGCTATATCGACTATAAGTTATGGCGTTTGGAAGGTAGGGTGGAAAAAACTAAAGTGAAAATCCGAAAAATGGCTGCGGCGGGAATGGGTTAAATTATGCATTATTTCTCATTTGGCATTAGCTTTGTACAGTATATTTAAATCACGCTAAAGGTTGAGTTTGCAGTAAAATTGTCGCGAGTCTCGGGTTAAGCAACATAAAAAGCATTACATGTGTAAAATGCTTTTCAAAAGAGTGAACTATTGTGTTGATCACACTGTAACCATGAGAACAAGAAGAATTATAGGAATTGAGCTATAATATTGGTAGTCTGTGGACATCACATCTCAAGTAGGAATCATAATTTACATTATTATTTTGCCAAGAAAGAAAAATGCATTTAAAAGCTAAATTACTTTTAAGAAATTACACTGAAAGTAGATAATTGAGACTAGAAAAGAAAGTAGAAAAGACAATTCAAACTATAAAAACAATGCAAACTATTTGTGTGGACGGTGATAACCTTCGCTTCAATACTGCTTCTACTATTGAATGATGTGCATACTCACGCCAATCCTAAATGCAGCTTGCAGATCCCCTACCTCCCTCCCCAATCCCGCTTGATCTGTGACAGTAATTGAGGTATGACAGTAGGAGGCCAAAGAATCATATTGTATCATTTACATGTGACCACTGTGCAATTGTGTTTGAAGATGCAGGTAGAAGGGATTTTTCTACAACCTGAAAAGGTTGTGCAAGTTTTATGAAATAATATGAAAGGTGCACGTTCATGCTTTTATGTAGCAAAATATCACTTCCTATGAGGGGAAAAAGAAATAAAGAAGTTAGCCATGTACTAAAAATCAATGTTGTATGATACTGGTAGTGACGGGAATGTTGCACGACTGACTTTTACAGTGAACTGCAGAAGACAATTTGCTCTCTAGTCCAAGCCTAAGAATGTAAATTTATATAGGTAGGTCTCTGCCCAAGTTTTTTCTGTACCATAGTGTACATTGCTATGGAAGTAAATGGTAATATTAATGACTGTTTCATTAGATAGCTTGTATATCTGGGCTTACTACTCTCTGTATCATTATCCAGCAATGTCTCAAATTAAAAGGTAATTGTGTAAGGAAATTGTGCATAAAATACTGACAGACACGCTGATTTCAGAGGTATGTCACTAGTTATGTCATTTTGTTAACTTACGTTTTAAACGCTGCAGTTTGATACGAGGAAGGAGTCCAGTGTATTCATGAGCTGCCGCTCCCTCGCTCCAGCTGCGAATAATTGACAGTTTTCTCCCTATAAGATTATGTTCACACGGGTCAGATATGCTGCAGAAAGGTCTGCAGCGTATGCAATCCAGAACCTGCAAATAAATCCGTCCAAATATTTGCACCAAATGGTGCTTTAATTTGGTGCAGTTATTCGGCTAGATTGACCAATGCGGAAAATGTCAGATAAAAAAAACAACAACTATACTCACCTCTCCTGGTGCTGACACAGCAACACGTCCCTGCTTCCCCTGGCTGCTTTTTGTACAGCCGGACTTCTGTGATGACAATTCATCATATGTGACCGCTGCGCCCTGTGATTGGCTGCAGGTCCACATGCAGTGAAACCTCATCACAAGAGGCTGGCTGTATACATGTATACAGAAAAGCCAGAAGAGCAGGGACACATTGCTGTGGTAGCACCAGGAAAGGTGAGTTAAAGGGGCATTCTGGTTACAACAAGTTACCCCATTATCCATAGGGTAGGGGGTAAGTTGCTGATCGGTCGGTGTCCGACATCTGGGACCCCCACCGTTTACGAGAACGGGGATCCCGAACCCCTTGTTTAAATCGATTGCGGTTACAAGTTACCACCTATCCGTAGGGTAAGAGGTAACTTGCTGATCGGTGGGTATATTACAGCTGGGACTCCCACAGCTTACGAGAACGGGGGCCTGAACCCCTAGTTAGAAAGAAAGCAGCAGGTCACTCACGCACACTGCTGCTCTATTCATTCTCTATGGCAATGCCCGAAATAGCTAAACGCTGTACTCGGCTATCTCCGGTGCTCCCATAGAGAATGGATGGAGCAGCAGTGCGCATGAGCGACTTGCCGCTTGGTTCAAACGAGGGGTTTGGGCTCCCGTTCTCGTAAACAGTGGGTTTAGCCACCGATCAGTAAGTTACCTCTTACCCTATGGATAGGGGTAACGTGTTACCGGAATACCACTTTGAGTCTTTATTTTTTTTCAATGGAAAACTGTTCTTTTATTTTTTTCGACCTGTGGAAATCGCTGTGAATACGGAATTGCCCCATATTCTGCAACAATTGGCATTTGTCGTGGAAGTTGACTTTCCTATTGAACTCATATGGGAAATTCTACAACAAATGTGCAGCGTTTCCGCAACATAAAGTGACATGCAGCTTTTCCGCAACATAATGTGATATGCTTTCTGCAGCATAAAATCTCATCCACTTTGCTGCTACTGTAAACCCTCACTGAATTTCTGCACGGAAAATCCGGTCGGAAATTCTGAAGTGTATACAAAACGTGTGAACATACCCTTAATGTGCATAGGGAGAAATCTGTCAATCATCAGTGGTTGGACGGAGAAAGCGGCAGCTCATGAATACGCCGGAATCCATCAGATGTCCAAATATTAGAAATCCCATAATCCAGAAAATTAGGGGTATTCCCATCTCATGTTCCAGTCTAATGTGAAAGCTAACCCAAATATAAGATTTTACCAACTACCTCCTTTTTTTAAAAAAACTGTAGGCTTTTTGAGATATTGGTCCATCTCCACCCTGGATCCCCCTGTTTTTTTGTAGCTTGTTGTTTGCGCAGTGTTCCCCTATTCCTCTATTGTAGAGGATGGCCAGAGGCATGCACATCAGCTTCTGGCCCTGCCTCCTGTCTGAAGCTCCATAGGGGTGTATGGATGGCTCCAAGCATGACACACTTTGGGTATTGTATATAGCAGCATTGGGAACGCCCACGTTTAAGTCAGTGGCGCGATGACATCAGCACGTAGCCGATGGCCTGAACGGTCAATCAACATGAGAAGTCCTGCCCACCAAAAAGAGCCGCAAATCAGGCAGTGGCAAGCAGGAGCATGCTGCCATGAGATGGAGGTAAACGGGGAGATGGAAAAAACTCCTTTAAAGACTATCGCTATTGTCTAGGACCCTTTTAGGCATACTTTAAAGTCTTGACTGGAAACTACCACTGTCTTTCAATGTATAGGGTCCTCAATTGACACTCAAAAGCCAAGCACCTCATAAACATACCTTTATTAGTGTAGCCATTTTGGGCCTGCTGTCAGTGGGAAAATGGGAAATGTCAGCATTGTATTACCAAGTTTTACCATGTTATCAGTTGATGCTGCTCTATAGAAATGCAGCATCATTTGCTGTACTAGAGTGAGTAAGGAGATGCTTCAGAGCTGTGGGGTATCAGGTTTCAATAGCATGATTAGCTGCAAATAGCCCGCTCTGACATACTGCTTTTTGGATATGTTGTTTTCTTTTGTAAATGTTCTGATTGCAATGTAGAAATAATGTTACATATGGAAATTCAATATTTTCATGCAATTTATCCAATTAGTTATTCATAATATTAAAAAAAAGAACCTGGATATTTGACAAAGTGCAAGATAAACACAAAAAATGGCCATACTCACAAATTGGGCAGGTATAATCCCATCCAGTTTTTTATCATTAGTGAGTAAGAATGTCCTATATCCCAGATTTAGTTCATGATTCAGGCACTTTTTAAACAAGATTCAAGTCAGTCAATTCTAGGTGCTGATTTACAGAGAATTCATGAACAGGACACGTCGTTTTTGTTCTTAGGAGCTGAAATTAAAGGAGAAACTCCATGCCCCTTCTGCCCATAAGATGAAAATCACATTTCACACTTACCTTATTTCTAAAAGGATTTTATATTCAACATCAGTAAAAAAAAAATCAAGATCAGTCAAAAAATAAATAAATACATAGCATTTTACTTTTAATGTAGAAACAACACGGTGGATAGCATAGTGGTGTTTAATAACTGAATGAGCACTTATTCACATGAATGCAGCAAATACCTTGAAGTGATACAAAGTAAGTTGAATTAAAATAGTCAATCTACAGCTAGCTAAGGAAAATATATAAAAAGAAAGACAGATTCACTTATTAGATTAGAAAGAGACATTTGATAGAGAGAAAAACAGCTTCAGATGGTGAAGTTTAATTCCTTTCTTATAGAAAAGAGTAGGATTGTTTTCAAGACAGATAGACCTGGGAGATTTTACAAGAGCCTCTTAGTGCAGAAGGAAGGGGTGGCAATGGTTGGCAGATGGAGCAGAAGAGCTCTGCTGTATAGCTAAAGGGGTAATATTTTGAAGTGCATATACCACGATATTCTGAAACAAGTGCATCCCTTTATTGTTCTTCACCTTACCATATAGCTTGTAATCTGCTCTTAGCTGACCTAGGAACGAACATGACTACTCTATCACCAGACTAACGTCTCCAGACCAAACATCCAATTTTAGCTGACATAGGAATGGATATGACTATTTCCTCTCCAGGCTGGCTTCTCCAAATCTAACATCTGTTTCTGAGGAGACCTGGGAGAATCGCGGCCAGTATTTTTAGTATAATGCCGATCAATGTCCCTATGGAATGTATTTAGAGGGAGCATGTGTAACTTTATTTGTTTGTATTAATTACTATAACTTTACAATACTCTTTTGGAACCAGATTTTGTCTCCTAATGAACAAGTAAATTGGCAGGGGAAACTCATTGGGACGTGTTGGGATGAATCTGGGTGCATAGGCTCGTGTATTACCTTTTTATTGTATAGGTTTGTATTAGTATTTTACTGTGACTCCAACCCCCAGCCTGATCCAATCTTATCCCGTCTTGTGCCTTTGGGTTTGTACACCTTACAAGATCTTCATGGGTATTACCAGGGTTAGACAAAGGTCGGGATCGCTCATTTTTTGGTTGGTAGTTTTAACAAGGTAGGGTGATATTAGGGCTTAATAGGGTTACTTAGATGTGTTTCTAGTCTTATAATGTTTATATCTTAACTATTGAAAAGGGTTATGTTTTAATATTTGTTTGACTGGGGGTTTCTACCTCTGTGATCAGTGACCTGGGAAATAACATAGCCTTGTTATCTCCAAGTCGGCTCTCTACAATCTCGACACTCTCCTTCGCTGATCTGGGGAAAAACTTGCGTTGGACTGTGTGCTTGAGGAATGCTTTTGGGCAGATATCCCAAGAAGGCAAAGGGCATTAGGAAGCACTATATATATATATATATATATATATATATATATATATATATATATATATATATATATATATATATAAAAATATATATATATATACCGTATATATGGCGGCGTATAAGACGACTGGGCGTATAAGACGACCCCCAACTTTTACCCTTAAAATATAGAATTTAAGATATACTCGCCATATAAGACTACCCCTCTCCCAAATGAAAAAAAGTCAGATTTAATTTCAACATGATAATTTTAATTCAAATGCGTATGACATACATGTACTGTATTTAGCAGCAAAACTGTCACTTATAAACATAAGGCTGTTTCAAACATGTACGGTAAAGCAAAAACTTTGCAAAACAAATAAGAAAGTAAGTGCCAGGCAAGTCCCTGGTGATCATAACTGTAAGCTGCAGTATTTTAACAGGTCTTGCTGGCGTGACAGTTTCCCTTTAAAAGCCTTCAAAATCCTCCTGTTCGTCATCTGATATCATAATTACATCAATGACATCTTGTGATACATTCGTAAGGCAGTCATCGTATGGATCGAATTCCGTGTCAGATGGTGCGCTCTCAGCTTCAGCTTCCTCTACTTCTTCTTCATCTTGCCACAAGTAGTCGTCCTCCATACCATCTAATGAATTCGATATGCCGCACTTCTTGAAAGACTTGATGACTGTTTCTTCATCAATATCATTCCAGGCTTTAATGACAAACTGGCACAAAACATCCAGCTGTGGAGCACGCATGTTTCCTCCTTTTGTGAATGACTTTTCGCCGCTAACCATCCATTCATTCCAAAGTTCTCGAATGCGATCCTTAAATGGCTTGTTTAAGCACACATCCAGCGGCTGTACCAGCGATGTTAATCCTGCAGGAATAACTGCAGCATGGGTGTTTAATCTTGCAAGCCTCTGCTTTGTGCTAGGAGTTAAATGAGCCCTGAACATATCCCACACTAGTAGACTAGATTTTTTAAGAAGTCCACCTGGTCGCCTGCTCCACACATTCTCAAGCCATAGCTTTACCCCTTCTTCATCCATCCAGCCTTTTTCATTCACATGCACAAAACAACCAGGAGGGAACTTGAGTTTTGGCATTGTTTTTCTTTTAAAAATGATCATTGGTCTCAGTTTGGCGCCATCAGCTGTGCATGCTAAAACCACTGTAAAACTGGACTTCTCATGCCCTGTTGTTTTAATTAAAATTGTTTTTTCGCCTTTTTGATGGACAGTTTTATTTCCAACCATATCAAAATTCATTGGAGTTTCATCCATGTTTCCAATACTACTTAACGGATAGTTGTGTTTAGTGTTTTATTATGTATCGATGGAAACTATTTATTTTGTTATCAAGGTCTGCAGGTAATTTTTGGGCAATTTTCGTCTTTTGCCTCAGTACCAGATTATGCCTTGCCATGAATCTAGTACACCAGGATGCAGTGGCCTTAAATCTGTTGCTCTGATCTGGGTTAGATTTGGCCCACTGAAGTGCAAACAGGCGTATTTGATTTCGTGTCACTACATAACCGTTTTGGCGATGCTTATTCACCATATCTGCTACATGTTTTTCGAGTTCTGGCCAGTGTGGGGTGCCTTTTCTTAATGCACACTTACCCCTTGGCATAATATTTAATGCTTTTTCATTTACTTTCCAGTCCCGAACCATCTTTTCTGTTACTCCATACTGTCTTGCAGCAGCACAGTTATTATGCTCCCTGGCAAAATTTATAACTTTAAGTTTGAAACTGGCTTCATATTTCTTTCTTCTTGCTTGTTGAGCCATGATGGGGGTTTGACTGTTGGACATTTTTATACTGTACTGTACTGTATGTACCGTACTGTTGCTACTGTGTGAACAGGCACAGAAATACTGGTACTGTAATATTACTGTATGTGGTGTACCCAGTGCTATTACAGTAGTTACAGTATAAGAAAGAGGGCTGGGCAAGCAGGGAGAGCTGACCAATCTAAACAGGATTTGTACAACAACCAGCCAATCACTGCAAGCTATGGTACGGTATGTACAGTGCCATACCAGTGATTGGAGTGCTTGTTGTACAAATCCTGTTTAGATTGGTCAGCTCTCCCTGCTTGCCCAGCCCTCTTTCTTATACTGTAACTACTGTAATAGCACTTTGGAGCATTAGTGCATCCATCTGGCCTGCCCTTATACCCCTCTTAACACTGCAAACCCCACCCCCCAAGCATGTGTGAGCGCTTCATAGCAGTAGCGCATCATTGCCCCTCCATATGCCCTGTATCAATACTAAAACCTTCCCGACTCCATTATTAGCCGTCTTCAAACCCCCAAACCCAAATGTCGTCGCCCCCCTTTCGTGCAGGAGCGCTTCACTATGGCCATTGTATACTGTAGTACCATACTCATCCACCGGCGGCAGGACCCAGGACTCTCTGTCTCTTTGAACTCGCGCATGCGCAGATAGGCTGCTTCATCGCGCGAGATCTGAGAGGCAGGGAATGAGAGGAAAGGGCGGGCCAGAGAGATCTACGGAGGCTTACAGGATCTTACAGAGATGTTCCCTGGCGGCTAATACCGGCTTCCCTCAGATCCGTGGCGGATTCCGTGCATCCCGGGAGCCTGTGTACCGGACTGCAGGCTCACAAGGTAACACACAACCTGTGTATAAGACAATATCCGGCATATAAGACGACCCCCCACTTTTGACATTTTTTTAAGGGTTTAAAACGTCGTCTTGTACGCCGATATATACGGTATATATATGTGTAGAGATAAGCAGCACTCTGCGAGAGATTCCAACACGGTAATGGGTGCAAGCAGGTAATCCAGGTCCGTGGATTATAAAACATAAACAAAAGAAATCCCACAGAACTCCGATGGTTCCAAAAAGTATGTGATTTATTCAGTCAACAGCTGCAACGTTTCCGTCCTGCTTGAAAAAGGTCCTATAGCAGAACGGAAACGTTGCAGCTGTTGACTGAATAAATCACATACTTTTTGGAACCATCGGAGTGCTGTGGGATTTCTTTCGTTTATATATATATATATATATATATATACACTACCATTCAAAAGTTTAGGCTCACTTAGAAATTTCCTTATTTTTGCAAGGAAAGCACAGTTTTTTTCAATGAAGATAACATTAAATTAATCAGAAATACACTCTATACATTGTTAATGTGCTAAATGACTATTCTAGCTGCAAACGTCTGTTTTTTAATGCAATATCTACATAGGTATATAGAGGCCCATTTCCAGCAACCATCACTCCAGTGTTCTAATGGTACATTCTGTTTGCTAACTGTGTTAGAAGGCTAATGGATGATTAGAAAACACTTGAAAACCCTTGTGCAATTATGTTAGCACCGCTGTAAACAGTTTTGCTGTTTAGAGGAGCTATAAAACTGACCTTCCTTTGAGCTAGTTGAGAATCTGGAGCATTACATTTGTGGGTTCGATTAAACTCTCAAAATGGCTAGAAAAAAAGGGCTTTCATGTGAAACTCGACAGTCTATTCTTGTTCTTAGAAATGAAGGCTATTCCATTTGAGAAATTGCCAAGAAACTGAAGATTTCCTACAACGGTGTGTACTGCTCCCTTCAGTGCATAGCACACACTCTAACCAGAGTAGAACGAGAAGTGGGAGGCCCCACTGCACAACTGAGCAACAAGACAAGTACATTAGAGTCTCTAGTGTGAGAAATAGACGCCTCACAGGTCCTCAACTCGCAGCTTCATTAAATAGTACCCGCAAAACGCCAGTGTCAACGTCTGCAGTGAAGAGGCGACTCCGGGATGCTGGCCTTCAGGGCAGAGTGGCAAAGAAAAAGCCATATCTGAGACTGGCTAATAAAAGGAAAAGATTAATATGGGCAAAAGCACACAGACATTGGACAGAGGAAGATTGGAAAAAAGTGTTATGGACAGACGAATCGAAGTTTGAGGTGTTTGGATCACACAGAAGAACATTTGTGAGACGCAGAACAACTGAAAAGATGCTGGAAGTGTGCCTGACACCATCTGTCAAGCATGGCGGAGGTAATGTGATGGTCTGGGGTTGCTTTGGTGCTGGTAAAGTGGGAAATTTGTACAAGGTAAAAGGGATTTTGAATAAGGAAGGCTATCACTCCATTTTGCAACGCCATGCCATAACCTGTGGACAGCGCTTGATTGGAGCCAATTTCATCCTACAACAGGACAATGACCCAAAGCACACCTCCAAATTATGCAAGAACTATTTAGGGAAGAAGCAGGCAGCTGGTATTCTATCTGTAATGGAGTGGCCAGCGCAGTCACCAGATCTCAACCCCATAGAGCTGTTGTGGGAGCAGCTTGACCGTTTGGTACGCAAGAAGTGCCCATCAAGCCAATCCAACTTGTGGGAGGGGCTTCTGAAAGCATGGGGTGAAATTTCTCCCGATTACCTCAGCAAATGAACAGCTAGAATGCCAAAGGTCTGCAATGCTGTAATTGCTGCAAATGGAGCATTCTTTGACGAAAGCAAAGTTTGAAGGAGAAAATTATTATTTGAAATAAAAATCATTATTTCTAACCTTGTCAATGTCTTGACTATATTTTCTAGTCATTTTGCAACCCATTTGATAAATATAAGTGTGAGCTTTCATGGAAACACAAAATTGTCTGGGTGACCCCAAACTTTTGAACGGTAGTGTATGTATATATATATATATATATATATATATATATATATATATATATATATATATATATGCGTGTGTGCTGATTTCTAGTATTTATACAACTTAGCAAATATAGCAGTATAGCAAGGGAGGTAGAAAACTTTCTTGTAAACGTTTGTTGCCATTTATTGTTAAGGTGTGTTTATCTTTTCGGAACTCATTGAATGTCAAGCAATTAAATGTTCAAACCAAATCTAGATTGTCTTAAAATCAAAAACAAATTCAGCATTTGTCTCTGTTATAAATAGCTTGCTACAGAAAACAAAATATGATTTGCAAATGCACATGTTGATTCGATGAAACAATTATGTCCTTTCCCAGGAAAACTAGCATGTTGTCATTTTTCTCTACTGGAGCAGAAACAAACCTGAATTTGAATCAGTCATTTCTTCCTCTCTTTTTATCTCTCACATTCATCTTTCGCACAAAGAACCATTTCTTTTCCTACCTACATACCAATTATTATAACAAGTTGAGCTTTTGTCTCCTTTCCCTTTTCCCTCTAGAGAAACATAATAGACAAAGTAACTCTCTGTAGCTTCTTGTACCATATTCAATTTGGTAAAGATGCCGTTTTTGAAATTTTAATTTCTAGTAGTGCATAGGGCTAAGACCTTTATACATAACAATAATTGTGTGACCACATAACATAAATACTTTGTACAGCATTCCCCAACATTCGTTTTCTTAGTATAATGATATTGCACAGATTGCTCAGTCTGTAATTTTAAAGGTACTTACATAAATTGTAGCTTTTAATTTGCACCACGGATGTTGACCTTAGCCAGATAGGAATTGTGAGTTTTTTCAAAACCAAAATAACAACAGAAACTCAAAGAAAGCTTTTAAAAAGGTTTCTTCAGATATGCTTATGATGGCAGTAAAGGTAACTGTATTTTCCCATGACTTAAGGGTAAAAACATACTCTATGTTCTCTCTTTAGGGGGCATGGCTAGAAGTGTTGGTGGGGCACTGCCCCGTGGTTAAGGAAAGACTAGTTATAACTTTGGTTTTTTAATGAAAAAAAATACTAACCTATTCATAAGTGCAAGTCTATATACTCATGTTTAGAACTGTTCTTGGTTAAACAGTTATTCCAGATTATAACTTAAGGTCTCCAAAGATATTTATTATTTGAAACATCTTATTCTGCGTCTTACTCGAAGTTTAGTTGCAATGCACGGTAGTGACAGAGCAGCTGTTTAGAGTCATGCAGCTGTTTATTTTTTGCATCATGATAACTTTTATGGTCTGGTACCTATGATACCAGGATTAAAAAAAACAGGCAGCACAATTCCTATAGCACCTTCCTTTCCCATTGTTTCGGCTAGGGTCGAAAGTACTGGGTTGGCCCCAGGACTTTGGTGCCTTGAGCTAGCCCAGTGGTTGATTAATTGTACAACATCAGTGGAATAGGAACCAGACAAATAATTTGGAGGTTGGAGATACAATTACTAAGGGTAACAGCCAACAGTCAAATAATAAGTTCCAGGGAAGAGGGGAAGGACTCACATAACAATGAAACAGCAACAGGGATGTAGTAGAATCTGGTACGTGGTACAATTCCGGAGGTCAGTAGGCTAGTCAGGTATTCCAGGGTTTGGCAACAGTGATATAGCAGAGTTGGATATGCAATGCAGATGACAATCGAAAAGAAAAGTCATAGACAAAAAATTTAGATTAAACACAGTAAGGCACAGGTAGATACTAGCTAAACCAGATAGGGAAATAAACAAAAACATCTGGCACTCTGACTGGTTGGACGGCCGTGCACTTTGCGCATGCCCGCCCGAGATCCCTGCCAGCCTTGCCGAGGCATTGATTGCAGTGGCTAGCAGGGTGAGATGGCACTGGATCACAGTGGGATAAGTATGTTACAGTACCCCACCTTTAATAGGGGCCACTGGAATTAGGTAAGTATGTTACAGTAAGGGTATGTTCACACGGCCAAATTTCAGACGTATATGAGGCGTATTATGCCTCGTTTTACGTCTGAAAATACGGCTCCAATACGTCGGCAAACATCTGCCCATTCATTTGAATGGGTTTGCCGACGTACTGTGCAGACGACCTGTTATTTACGCATCGTCGTTTGACAGCTGTCAAACGACGACGCGTAAAAATACAGCCTCGTCAAAAGAAGTGCAGGACACTTCTTTGGACGTTTTTGGAGCTGTTTTCTCATAGACTCCAATGAAAACAGCTCCAAAAACGGACGTAAAAAACGCAGCGAAAACGGCGCGAAAAACGCCGCGAAAAATGCGAGTTGGTAAAAAAAACGTCTGAAAAGCAGGGTCTGTTTTCCCTTGAAAACAGCTCTGGATTTTCAGACGTTTTTGTTGACTACGTGTGAACATACCCTTAGTCTTTGAGTTAGGATAAAGGTTGAGATCTACTGTGATGTCATTGTAAGTTCCTTTTATGATCCAGCAAAAACTATTAATCCAGGGCACTGCCAATTTATTTCTATCTTGCTTAGGGTAAAGATTTACAACACTAATATTTTTCAAACCAACGATAATTGGTTTAAAAATTTTGTGGTCGAAAATTTGGATGGACATTTCGCTCAGTACAGTCCTCGCAGCTGATGGAGAGGAAATCGCTCCCTGCTCAGTGAGGACATCTTTTTTGGAAATTTTATTGCAAAATATTATTTTGAACATTTGCCTTTTTCCATTACAGTTTTAAATAAAGAACTTAATGTCTTTAAATAAACTTCCATGTATACTCAGAGGCGTAACTTAAAGCCCCAATAAAACATCTGTAATAGGGCTCAACCCCTACCATGAGGCATTCATAAAACTGGTGTCTTCTTATATAGCAGATCACTACTTCTGCACCCCTATGGCTACGCCCCTGATTATCCTTGTGCTTTGTCCTTTTTCCCATTAATTTTTTTCAGGAAAGTTTTTATTTCTTATATTTCTGTTTGCAAACTAGCTCTATACTACTTTAACAGTTAACAATTTCTGTATAAGACTTCAACACCTGTATATGAATATGTGAATGTTGAATACAATTTAAAGTTCAATGTATTTAAATCTGTGCAAATACATTCAAAACTTACAGATATATTGATGATCAAAAAGCTGTAAATAGAGATAATGTCTGATTCACATACTACTTGATATAAATCTGGATTTATGTGCGTGTGCAGACTCATAAGACTTCAGATAATGAAGTAGAAAATGATATCTAATCTATAAAAAGGGTGCCATACTAGTGTATATTGTACAAACTATAAAAGTAGAACTGTGGAATTAATTGGATAACAGTTGAGAGATTAACTGAGTAATGGTGTCTTATGACACTGATACAACATGTTTGAGAGGAAAGAACGCAGTAGTGATTCATTGCTTTACTAACCCTGAAAAGCATCTTTGATTTTCATGTACTCCAGCAGAGACAGCTGCCCTTTTCATTGCTGATCTTGTTTAATTTGGTAGACTTACCATGCTCTGTACAGCACAGAAATTTTCTGGAACAAGCCTTTAAGATATAACTCAAATTAATTTCTTTGTATCTGCTAGAATAATTAGAATTTCCCAAAGTTCTTAAGCTGTGAGAGAGAGCAACTGGAACTACTTCTGTTATAGTGAACTGCAGTAGTGTTAAAGTGTTGTTCCATGTCCAGAAATTGGAATACCATGATGTACCGTCAAAGTTATGTCTAGGTGCAAACCATCCAAATAATTCAACCTTCCATCATCATATGGAGCATGTAGAATATTGTAAACACAGCATAAAGAAACATTATCACAGAAAAGAACTGACCACTTGTTTAAAGGGGTTGTCCACTACCGGACTACTGATGACCTATCCACCGGAAAGATCATCAGTATATGATCAGTGCGGATCCGACACCCGGACCCTGCACCGATCAGCTGATCCGGTTGCCTCTGGGCACCGGATGTTTTGAAGGGTATGCAGTAGTTGGAGCCAGAAGCAGATGGCACCAACCACTGCATAGCGACCATTCGGCAGAACTGCGTCTCTGCTCCTATTCACTTGAATAAGAGCAGAGCTACAGTACTGCAGCTCGGCCACAATTCTTTGACTGGGCCATCTGCTTCCGGCAATATCGTCTGGTGCCTGGACGCAGCCGCAGCAGCTGATCCGTGTGGGGTCCATGTGTCGGACCCGCACCAATCATATACTGATGACCTATCCGGTGGATAGGTCATCAATTCTCAGAACATGGAACACCCCTTTAATATCATGTATTTATCTGTCCCCACTGAATTGATGAACCATGTCACATAAGATAAGAGCAGTAAAAAAGCATATTTCTTATTATATGGAAGCACCTTTCGAGCAATTGCTAACAGATGTACAAATCTACTTAGTTATGCTCTTCTATATTGTAACATTATTAGTTGTTAAATTATGTAGCATTTTCTTAATCTTACGGCATCTCTTATGTTCACATATGCAGTAGGGATTTCATGACTGGTCTTTTGGGCCATCAAACTTTCTCTCCAGTACCTAGGTATATAACCCTGTGTGGAGCAGTATTTGTCTAAGATCTATTTGGTAGCTATCTAATATGAGATCTGCTGAATATATGGCCTTTCGAGTGCATGTATACTAACCTGTAGACTTCCCTGCTGTGTCAATGGTTGAGATGAATGACCCTGGTAACTCCACGACTCATATTGTACCCATTGTGTATCTGCAATCCTCCTAAAGGTTTTAGTTAACATGGGGGATAGGGTTATATAGTCACTATTTTCCAGTGGTTAGCTACTTGTTCCATTCTACTGCACTGTAGGTACTGCTGTTATGATCCTATTGACTCTCAGCAACCCCCTTCTTCCTTTGATGTAAGGGAGCTATAACAAATTGGCCATTCTATGTAACATTCTTTTTCTGCACTGAATTCTCCTTCTAAAGAACATGAGAATGAAGTGAATTTGATTATTCTGAACATCAGCAGCAAACCAACACTTTTAAGTTAATTTCCAGGAAATGTGCACTCTTAGAGTTACCTGGGATCAGCTTGGTGCTATACGAGTTATTACAATATGGTTGCTGTAGATTATTCATTCTATATCTTGCTTTATAAATAGTACATTTATGTTTTTAAACAGTTATTGGACTTGGATTGCCATCAAAATTTTCTAAAAGCGAAGTCTTATTTTTTGAAAATAAAATAAAAATTGGCCACATATAGTGTTTATTTATGTACTTTACCTGTATCTGCACATTATAAATGATTGGCACTTCCTGTATTATCTTATTTTGTATAATTTCTACATTATAGCCACATGGGGCTGTTACCACCATAACACCTGTTTTTCTATTTCAACGAATATGTCACACACTACCTTTTTATGGTCTTTTTCTTACCTTAAAGAGGCTCTGTCACCAGATTATAAGTGCTCTATCTCCTACATAATGTGATCGGCGCTGTAATGTAGATAATAGCAGTGGTTTTTATTTTGAAAAACGATCATTTTTGAGCAAGTTAGAAACAATTTTAGATTTATGCTAATTCGTTTCTTAATAGACAACTGGGCGCGTTTTTACTTTTTACCAACTGGGCGTTGTCCAGAGGAGTGTATGACGCTGACCAATCAGTGACCAATCAGCGTCATACACTTCTCATTGTTCCAGCCCAGCTTCTTTCACTGCACAATCACGCTGTAACAATGGGCTGGAACAATGAGAAGTGTATGACGCTGATTGGTCACTGATTGGTCAGCGTCATACACTCCTCTGGACAACGCCCAGTTGGTAAAAAGTAAAAACACGCCCAGTTGTCTATTAAGAAACTAATTAGCATAAATATGAAATTGCTCATAACTTGCTCAAAAATGATCATTTTTCAAAATAATACCACTGTTGTTATCTACATTACAGCGCCAATCACATTATGTAGAAGATCGGGCACTTATAATCTGGTGACAGAGCCTCTTTAAATATGTTTCTATTAGCAGGTGCATACAGTTATGTGACAACTAAATGTCATCGCTGTGGGAAAGATTTAGAAAATATCAGTTGGACGTTGCTTCCTGGCACCTAACTAAATTTAAGTAACTGTAAATTCTATAGCTACAACCATGGCAGTAATATGACGTAACATAGACTGTGGCATGATACAAAGCTATTTTTTTATTTTTTTAATTCTCAGCTGAGTATACTGTCTTGTTCCATTTCCACAGACTACTGAATTCTGTGACACTTTCAGATGTGGGAAACACTTATCTATATGATGGTACATATCTTTTGAGAAGGAACGTTTACAATAAATCTGAGAAAATATTGAAATATTTTTAATACAAATGATTTCATGGAAGAAATATCATTTTTGCAAAGCACATTGGCATGAAATGACTAAAAAGCTTTCAGTGATTGAGGGTACTGCTATATTTTTATTGCAACAAGCATGGCAAATTCTTTTATGTTTTATCTCAGTGTTACTGTAGTTATCTATTAGCCTTTGTTTGACAATCTACTATAGCAAAATTATTAGGCAGCAACTGCTTTTCACTGTGCAATTTGGCCTTCTGATTTCTCCATTTTTCAAAGACGTGCATCAGCCAGTGAGTGATTATCCTTTTCTTGTTGTGAAGATTATAATTTTCTGCATGTCTGGTGTAGCTAGTAGGGATAAAAGGATGTTTTCAAATCCATTTAAATGGAAAAAAAATCACAGGAAAGTCGATTGTATGGAAATAAACAATGAGAAGATACATCTTAGCTTTTTTCTCACAACTATGAATAGATGACTAAAAATCTCTTTTGTGCCACTGTGAATTAGCAAGTAGGGATTTTTTAAATAGTGATTCCTTCATCATTAAATAGTCTTAAGGCTGGGAAAGTAGACTGTTTTTGTCAGTCACTTAAGTCATGTACATAAATGGGAATTTTTACGAAGCTTGAGGAGACTTTCAGCATTTCATTTTTATTTGCACTGTTAATGAGGTGTTTCCTTCTTGAAGCTCTTATTTAAAGAATGATGGTAATTGTTTTGCCATCCTTGCAGGGTGTTTAAGGAAAGCTTTCCAGACAAGACACAAAGAAAACAATTATCGGTGGTAATAAGAGGTCCATCTTGCATTCCAAAGACATCTCGCAAATGCGTCATGCTTTAAAACCCTTTTTTTTCAGCGATTCCTTAAGCTAGAACATTTAAGGCTTTGTTTAATTTGCACTAGACTGACCTTCCACTTGTTCAAGGAGTTTAAAATAGTTAGCAACAGTGATGACAAGTTCAATGAATATTGGACTGGGGTGGCTAAATATCAGTCATGTAAATCAATTTATACTCACTCACCATTACATTTCTGTTTTGCAATATCAGTCCATGGACTCTGGTTCATTAACCTTTCTAACAGAGCAATGTCATCAGTTACTCAGAGGAGGATTTAACACTTAATTCTGGTGTTGTAAACAGATGATAATGATAGATAGATAGATAGATAGATAGATAGATAGATAGATAGATAGATAGATAGATAGATAGATAGATAGATAGATAGATAGATAGATAGATAGATAGATAGATAGATAGATGCATACCTCCCAACAATCCCGGATTCAGTGGGACAGTCCTGGATTCTGGGCGGTATCCCGCTGTCCCGGGCGGCCGGGGGTATGTCCCACTGTCAACTGTATCTAACCATCAGCTCCCTGCTTCAAAATTAGTTCAGAGCGGAGAAGCAAATGGAGCTCTTCCGCTCATTGAGGACTCCCCGGGCACATCACTACTTTAAGCGCTGTGCTCGAGGAAGCCCTAGACATCACTGCTCACATATGAACAGTGACGTCAGTGGCTACTCCTTGAGCATAATCCCCGTGTCGATGATCTGGCCAGGGACTCAGCTCCTAGAGGAAACCCCTAAGGTCACTGTTCATATATGTACATTGATGTCAGGGGCTCCTCCTGGAGTGGAATCCCTGGCCAGAGTCGGCAACGGGGATTCCGCTCAAGCCGAACCACTCTGGCTGTTCAAGCCTATGCTCTGGCTGGGGATTCCGCTCTTAGTGGGAGTCCTAATGGCGCTATCTACAGGGGGGAGTGGTACTATCTTCAAGGGGGTGTGTAACTATCTACATGTACACTGTGGCACTACAGATGTAGCCGTCTTTACCTTGACTTTTAACCCATTAAATAAACAGTGACTAGATCCCTTACCTTGAATTTTTCAATGACTTTTCAATGGCTTTTGTTGTGTGATATCACGCTGCAGCAAGTTATCAGAATCAAGTTAAAGATAGCTACATCCGTATATAGGGGCACTATCTACAGGGGACCATGTGGGGTTATTTACATTGGCACTATCTACATGGGCACTGTGTCACTATCTACAAGGGCACTGGTACTAGGGGCAGCTAAGAGGGCATTATACTGTATAAGGGCAGCTAGGGGGCATTATACTGTATGGGGGCATTATGTTGTATGTGGGCAGCTTTGGGGCATTAAGCTGTATGGGGCAGCTATGGGGAATTATACTGTATGGGACAGCTATGGGGGCATTATACTGTATGGGGAGCATTATACTGTATGGGGAAACTATAGGGGCATTATGCTGCATGGGGGCAGCTATCGGGCATTCTGCTGTATTGTGGAATTTGTTTAGGCATTATACTGCATGGGGGCATCTGTATGGACATTATACTGTATGGGGCATCTGTGTGGGCTTTATTATACTGCATGGGGGCATCTGTGTTGGCTTTATACTGTATGGGTGCATCTATGGGACAGTATACTGTATGGTGGCAGCTCTGGGGGCATTATACTGTATGGTAGCAGCTATGGGGGCATTATACTGTATGGTGGCAGCTATGGGGGCATTATACTGTGTGGAGTCAGCTATTTTGTATTATACTGAGTGGGAGGCACTATGGGATTATAATACCATGTGGGCTGAACCGGGTGTGTATGGAAGGGGATTTGGTGGGATTAGAGACGTGGCTTAAGAGAAAAAAAATTGCTGCATCGGTTGTCACTCTTTGTGATACTTGAAAGTTGGGAGGTATGCAGATGGTTAGATAGATAGACAGAGAGAGAGACAGATACATAGATAGATAGACAGTCAGACAGATAGATTTAAATGTGGGCATTGAATTCAACTATTAGCAGGAACCAATTGAAAAGCCCTGATCTAATGTATTCTTTATTATAAAAGCGTCATAGAAAGAGGTACCCTACATGAAATGTATTAATACTAATAATTATTATTAATATATACAAGTTAACATAGTCTAAGTTAGGTGTAACCTGACGGCCCAGTGGTTAACAGTTCTGCCTTGGTATGAATCTAACCAGGGGAACACCTGCATGAGTTTGTACTAACTTCTGTGGGTATTTTACCCATGTTCCACATGCTGAGGTTAGCGGTAATTTTGTGGAAATGGCTCCAGAATGTGTATGTGCTTGTCTGTACTCCTGAAATATAGAGATTAGACTGTGAGCCCACTGGAGACGGATACTGGTGAGTGTATGATTACTATTAGAGCATTCTCTATACAGTGCTGCAGAATATGTTACCTCTGTGTAAATAAGGAGATATATGAAATGACTATGGAGAATACAGATGTATCCAATTGTGAACTCTTCATGTAATTTATAAACTGTTTCATTCATATATGGTGGATGTATGACAGTAATCACATATAAGAAATACAACAAAAATGGTAAATATGTTTTTTTTGTTAGTTTAATTTTGTACGACTTTTTTGTAATATATTGTCTCAGCAACAAGCCATATTGGTACTAATTATATTTTTACTCAATTTTGAAGATTAAATCCAATCAGCTTTTACTTCTGAAGCAAGTATGTCGTTATGCATATGCAAAACTGGTCATATAATTTAATTACTTTTCTATCTAAATGAGAGATTCTTGTTTCAATTTCGAAATTCATTCTATTTTCTTTTCATCAAAACATTACATTAGCATGGTAGATACTTATCAAACCAGACTTTATAAAGTATTCTAGAAAGAGAAGGAAATGGACACTAAGTCCTGCTACTGCATTAATACTGAAAAAAAGCAATTTGTCTATATATATGTCTATATATATATATATATATATATATATATATATATATAGATGTGGCAATCTTTAACTTGATTCTTGACACGTTTAAATACTCTATGGAGAGAAACTTTAACTTGATTTTTTCAATAGCTACTGTTGTGTGATATGATGCTATAGCAAGTTATCAGAGTCGAGTTAAACTTTGCCACACCTGTATATATATATTCTGACTTTCCTCAACCTTTCAATATGGGTGGTGTGGATTTAGATCACTTACCCACATCAATGTCCACATCTCACTATTCTAGACAGGTAGGATGTGGAAATGTGAATGTTTATGTAGATAATGCCACTGTGACAAGCCTGAACTAGGCCAGAGCAAGTGTTGTCATGTGTACATAGAAGCAGAAGGTTTTACTCCTACAATTTCAAGTACTGATAAGTCAGAAAAGACGATAGATTTTAAAAAATGGTCTTCCGTTTTTTATTTTATTATTCACATAAGCTTGGACTAGGCTATAAGCTTCAAGTTCTGCTGGGTGCTGAAAAGAGACTGCTCATTCATGACTATAGAAGCAAGAGCAACTACGTTTGTATTCTGTAAAGCTTAAACGTCTGACAGAGACATGTGCGGATCCAAATGGCCATTTATAGTACTGTGTGTGTATTTGCGTGTACATTGATATAACTGGTGATTGGACATACACAAGACCTTCATGAAAAAAATTCACCTCATAGAAATCAGAAAAGGAATTATTGACATAAGAATTTCTCAACAGTGCAGTCTGAGGTTTTAGTCCTTAACTTCATGCAATTATATCTCGGCATAGAATGAATATATTAAAAATAATTTTTAGATTTTTAATTTTCATGATATGGCCTCTATATTTCGTCCGGTAGGACTCCTGTAAGGGGTAAAACAGCTGAGTCAACTATTAAAGAAAAAAAGACATCTTCTGCTTATGAATATTAAAGGTTATATACCGTTGCTCGGTTCATTGGTACTTAAAAAATTCAAGTACTTGATCATGTAACACTTTAATGTTTAATTTGCAGTTTAACAGCTTCACAAATGTGGGTGTAAATCCTTAACTGAAAAGCACAACAACAAGGATAATGACATGTAAAACATATGCAGCTTTATTTTATGACCTACTTAAAACCGATTCCAAAGTTTTAGTGCTGAAATTCACATAATGTAAGAGCCAGTTCTGGGATACTGATGTAATGTAGTTTATGATAGTCTTTATGATGTGTATAGTCTAATATCTATATGAATACATGTATATATATATATATATATATATATATATATATGGTCATGTGGAGCTTTAAAAAACAAACAAAATATGTTCTATGTATATAATTATACTTATTCTTCATATAAAAGAGTAAAGAATTCTCGTTGTTTATATAAACAGAATGATTAGAATTAGGTGAATAGCGGTTTACATTTACAAGTTCTATGTACCTGAAGAAAGTTTAAGAAGCAGTTGTATTACATCTCCAGCGGATGTTATAAATAATAGCAGTTGCCTCATTAACAACAGTTTTTCACCTTCATTAGATACTGCATAATTTATACATTTCACACCTGGGAAGATAATAATTCACAATTACAATAGAACTCGAAGATATAGACAGTGCAGACTAATGGATTCAGGCAGAATAAGAACAGTTCCTGTTGGGCTTGCAAACTACAGCCTGTTTGTGAAGTCATCTCTTTCTATTGGTCCTGTCACTTCATTATTTTTATATATATATATATATATATATATATATATATATATATATACACATTTCTGCATCCTGTTGGTTAGTAAAGTATACACTCACTTCAAGAAGCATATCTACATTTTACCTCTGTACGAAACTACATCAAAGTAACTCTGACCTGATTGACCCAACTCTCCTTTTGTAGGCCAATAACAATTTTCTTGACAGCATCACTTTGCTGGGTTTTGACATGTCCAGCTCTGAGAAAAATGATATGTCACCTCAGTTTGATTACATCCTCCAGCTTATTTCCCATTTGTAGAGAAGTGGCTTTTGCTGCATGGGGCCTCACTCTGTTTACCTATAATTGATTGCTTATAGTACCTTCTCTGACATTGGTACCTGTTGCTCGCTCTTTTTCAGGTCAACTGGCTGCAGGTACGTGTGAGGTTGTTACATTCGACAGAGATAGCAGTCAGCCCCGAAGGACCATAGCCCGACAAACTGCTCGCTGCGCATGTAGAAAAGGACAGATTGCCGGCACAACAAGAGCAAGGCCAGCCTGCGTAGATGGTAAGAATGCTATATTATAATGATTACTATTATTGTATTACCTATATATGTGCAAAGGTTCTTAGATGAAAATAGCCTGTGTTTTCTGAAACATTTGTAATGCATACATGTAGAAGACTATATGATACACGTATGCATTTCAAAACATGTTTATGTTTCTCAGCGGTGTGTATCAAAGTGTTGTGTTATAGCCGTACAGCTGAGGATAAAGATGTAAAAGAGCAAGCCAGACGTTTAATGGAGCGTTCTAATATTCTTTGAATTCTGAATAACTGGACTCAAAACATTTTTGAATAATGCAATAAAAATGTAGCTTATAAGATGTACCCACTGCTACCCGATTAGTAGCTTAAAAAATGCATTTTGCTCCAATTCAGATTCAGAGTTTTAATGCCACCCTTAGGCGAATGTGGCTTCTCCTGCGTGAAAGCTAATGTTGTTGGAATAAAAGCACTTGCAGCATTGTTAGAATAGTATTTTATTCTTTATTCCTAGTATTTTGTCTCATTAAAATTATCACTGCGTATAACTCACTGCCAAATAGTAGCAGCCCGGAGCCTCCTCACATACTCATCCTGAGAAGACAATGTTTGTCTTTAGAAAATATAGCAATTTTGTGTGGGATAAACAAGATATAATTGTCTTACAGGTACTGTCATTTTAACGGGAGGTTCATTTCTTTATACTTGTAAAGAAAAATCTTCCTGAGGAAGCAAAGCAGACGTCCTAAACCTGTCATGGCAGAAGGCTGGTCTTGTCTCTATTGGTTTTACCTGCATTAAAGTGCACCTACTGATACAATTGGTTTCCAAGTACCAAGCAGCATATATCATTTTGTAATATACTTAGGTTATTATTTATTTTTAGTTCATAGCACGGTTCTTTTGTTACACTACGCACATATACTTATAAAAAATCGTAGAGACCAATCTTCCTATCTAGATCAATAAGAACCATGTATATAGATTGGCCCCCTAGTGGGAGCAACAGGCAAATAAGACGTTTAGTATGTGTGTGGTGGGGGGGCAGAGGTATGGTGCTCTCTACTATAGAAAAGGAGCACTACTATACAAGGAACATAATCCAAATCATTTATGCTGAGCATTTTTTAGAGGAAAATTGTAAGGGTATGTAAACTTAAAAGCTTGGCTTACAATAAAGGTTACTTAGGAGTGCGGAGAAACGCACAGGATTAGATAGACCAGGTTACCATGCCACAACATTGAAGATTAGTGAAATTGTTCCAACGTTTGTTGTGTGCGAGGTAAGCCTCTGAGACTAGCATTTAGAAACCTGCATAATAAACTGGTATAATTAACGTTTCAACTTGATTAAGTACCTTAGAAGAAGTTTTTTTTTAGTAACTTTGCGCAATTATTGGTTTATTTTCAATGAATACAAGGTTTGGTTATAGTGTATCAGGTTGGATCTGCCATGTGCTATTTTATGGTGGATTCTTTTTTAACATAACAAGGTAGTTACTGTTTCCCATGGGATGAATTTTCTATTACAGAGCCATACCGTATTTGTCTCATATAAAACAATGAGAGCTAAAATAGGTATTAAAGCATTCAGCCTCCATTGTTTTCTAAAAGCTCCGTAATGGCAAATCTGCCTATTTGGCAAAACACAATTCAAAGCAAAATTTCAAGTTTTGCTCATCTCAACTCTCATTTTAGATGTTTTATAGAAATTGGATTGAGTACTTTATTATTGTGCTACAATCACAAGACATAGCATGGTGGATAATACTGTTACACATAAACTCACTGAACAGTCACTTTATATAGGCAACTGTGTTTTATAACACAACAAGGTTACAACCCCTCTGTGTGTTTGGACAGTAAGGGCTGGTTCACACAGAGTTTTTTGGCACTGTTTTTGACACAGAAACTGCAGTGGAAAAACGCCACAAAAAATGCGGCAAAGAAAGTGCATGCAGGTCAAAATCTGACTCAAAATTCCTGAAGGAATTTTGAGGCAAATTTTTCTGCTTGCAAAAAAACTTTGTGTGAACATACCCTAAGGCTGGGTTCACACGACCTATTTTCAGACGTAAATGATGCGTATTATGCCTCGTTTTACGTCTGAAAATAGGGCTACAATACGTCGGCAAACATCTGCCCATTCATTTGAATGGGTTTGCCGACGTACTGTGCAGACAACCTGTCATTTACGCGTCGTCGTTTGACAGCTGTCAAACGACGACGCGTAAAAATACAGCCTCGTCAAAAGAAGTGCAGGACACTTCTTTCAGACGTAATTTGAGCCGTTCTTCATTGAACTCAATGAAGCACAGCTCAAAATTTACGGCTGTCAGAGAAGCCTCGCAAAATGCGAGGAGGAGCATTTACGTCTGAACCGAGGCAGCTGTTTTCTCCTGAAAACAGTCTGTCTTTTCAGACGTAAATGCCTGCTATCGTGTGAACATACCCTAAGAGTTGTGATTTACAACCCTTTCACACCAATCTCTGTCTTCTAGTCATTCATGCAAATAAAAGACTCTAGAACACCAATCCCACTTGGAATGTTAATTTCAGACTATTACTTGTTTCCAAAATTGCACCAAAAACTGCCATGTGTAAACCTGACATTAACCCCTTCAGGACACAGCCTTGTGGGAGCAGCCAATTTTTTCAAATTTGACATGTCTCAGTTTATGTGGTAATAACTTTGAAATGCTTTTACCTATCCAAGCGATTCTGAAGGTGTTTTCTCGTGACATATTGTACTTTATGTTAGTGGAAAAATTTGATCGATAAATTCAGTATTTATTTGTGAAAAACACCAAAATTTAGAGATAATTTGCAAAGATTAGCATTTTTCTAAATTTAAATGTATCTGCTTGTAAAACAGATAGTAATATCACACAAAATAGTTACTAGTTAACATTTTCCATATGTCTACTTTATGTTGACATTGTTTTTTGAACATCTTTTTATTTTTCTAGGACGTTACAAGGCTCATTACTTTATCAGCAATTTCTCACATTTTCAAGAAAATGTCAAAAACCTACTTTTTTAGGTTTTGAAGTGGCTTTGAGGGCCTTATATATTAGAAATACACATAAGTCACCCAATTTTAAAAACTGCACCCCTCAAAGTTTTCAAAATAGCATTTAGAAAGTTTCTTAACCCTTTAGGTGTCTCACAGGAATTAAAGCAATGTGGAGGTGAAATTTATAAATGTAATTTTTTATTTTTTTTTATAAAATCCATTCTAATCTATTTTTTCTGTAACACAGAAGGTTTTACCAGAGAAATGCAACGCAATATTTAATGTGCAGATTCTGCAGTTAGAAATATCCCACATGTGGCCTTAGTGTGCTAATAGACTGACACACAAGCCTCAGAAGCAAAGGTGCACCTAGTGGATTTTGGGGCCTCCTTATATTCTAATATATTTTAGGCACCATGTCAAGTTTGAAGAGGTCTTGTAGGGCCAAAACAGTGGAAATACCCCCCAAAAAGACACCATTTGGCAAACTACACCCCTTAAGGAAATTATAGAGTGGTATAGTTAGAATTTTGACACCACAGTTTTTTTTCTTAATTTAGTTTAATTAGACCGTTAAAATGAAAATAGATTTTTTTTCCAATAAAAATATTTTTTAAAGGCATAAAGGAGAAAAAGCACCCCAACATTTGAAAAGCAATTTCTCCTGATTACGGCAATACCCCATATGTGGAAATAAACTGCTGTTTGGACCCACGGCAGGGCTCAGAAGGGAAGGAGCACCATTTGGCTTTTGGAGCTCAAGTTTTCCTGGAATGGTTTTTGGATGCCATGTCGCATTTGCAAAGCCCCTGAGGGACCAAAACAGCAGAAACCCCCCAAAACTGACCCTATGTGGGAAACTACCATTCGGGAAACTACAGCCCTCAAGAAATGGAATTAGGCTGTGAAAATGAAGTTTTTTCTAATAAAATTTCGTTTTAGTTCAGATTTTTCAATTTTCACAATAAATAAAGAAGAAAAAGCACCCCAACATTTGTAAAGCAAACTCTTCTGAGCATGGCAATACTCCAAATGTGGGTGTCATGTCGCATTAGCAAAGCCGAAACAGTAGAAATACCCCAAAAGTTACCCCGTTTGGGAAACTGCACCCCTTAGGGAATCTATCTAGGGGTATAGTGAGTATTTATAGAAAAATACCTCAAACTGTTAAGCGGGTTCTCCCGGGTACGGTAATGCCATATATGTGGATGTAAACTGCTGTTTAGGCATACTGTAGGGCTCAGAAGGGAAGGAGCGCCATTTGGCTTTTGGAGCGCAGATGTAGCTTGGTAGTATTTCTGTTTGGGGTATTGCTGGTATTTCAGTTTATAATGTGGGGCATATGTAATCTGTGCGGAGAACATCAGGGCATAATAAGAGGGTATAATAATGCGGTAAATAAATAATAATCCACAGATGTGTGGCCAGTGTCGCACTGATAAATGGGACACAATCTTATCCGCTTTTGGAACACTGCACATTTTGAGTTGCCAAATTCTGAGAGTCATAACTTTTTTTGCGACAAAGCGGTGTAAGGGCTTATTTTTCGCGGGACAATGTGTAAAAAAAATTTTGTACCATTTTGGGGTTATTGCATGTTCTGCAAGTTTTTGATTACTATTTATTCTGTTTTGTGAGAGGCGTCGCGACCAAGCAACAGCAATTCTGCTATTGTATTTGAATCTTTTTTTAAAGCCTACACTATAAATTACATTAAATTTTTTCTGTGGGTCGATGCGATTATGGGGATACCATATGTATATATGGTAGTTTGTTTATGTTTTACGCTGTTTGCACAATAAAATCCCTTTTTTTTTAAAAAAATATTTCGTTTTTGTGTTGCCTTTTTCTAAGAGCCATAACTTTTTTATTTTTCCATCAAGAAAGTTGTGTGAGGGTTTGTTTTTTGCAGAACAAACAAGTTTTTATTGGTATCATTTTTGATGGAACATGCAACTTTTTGATCCCTATTTATTCCATTTTTTGGGAGGTGAAGTGACTAAAAAATAGCGATTCTGGTATAGTTTCTTTATTATTGTTTTATACGACGTTCACCCCGCAGTATAAATAACATTATATTTTTATAGTTCAGGCCGTTACGGACATGGCGATATGAATTATGCATAGTTTATAGTTTTTTTCTAATAATAAAGTACTTGATAAGCAAAAAAGGGCGATTTTTTTATTTTATTACTTGAAACATTCTACAACATTTTTTTTCCTTTTTTTTTAGTCAAATGTTCGGCCGTTGTTATAATACCCTGCATTTCTTATGGATTGCAGGGTATTATACCTGTCAGTTTCACACTGACAGGCAGCGTATTAGGTCTTGCCTCTAGCAGGACCTAATCGCCTTCCGTGGATGGCAGACCTGTAGGCCATCGGTGCCGATGTTGTTGTATCTCCTTAGATGCAGTGGTCGCTATTAACCACTGCATTCAAGGGGTTAATCGGCGGGGACCACCACAGTGATCCGACCTGATGTCTTTCCTCAGTACTAAGGCTGCTAGTAGTAGCCAGTAGTGAGATGCCGGGCATAGGGGCATCACTGTACGCTCCGTTAGGATAATAGGTAGATTAACGAGCTGTAGGCATAAGGACCAGCACTACAGCCTGTTAATCTACGTGGGCTGGTAGCGAAGTGGTTAAAGTATGAATTCTATGAGGTTCACCCTTCATTCTGATTGTTAAGCTCATTAAAATACAGGGAAACCACGATATGAATTACATTAAAAAAACAAAAACATATAGTGCACATTGTATCTGTTAGATGGTTCTAAAATGATCTATGCTAATAAATACAAGCACAGTTTTATGACAGATGCTCTTGAATTGTATTAGGGTCAAGTATGAAATGTCACTAGTGATAATTCCTCAGTAAATTTGCTCTTAGTATTTAACGGCATTTGTATTTAAGAATTACAGCTAAATCTATTTCTACTTTTGACAGAAGCATTTTTTTTCCATTTGTATGTGTTTTTTCTGCCTCCTATTGATTTTAATGGGAGGTCAGAGGCAGAAACCGCTTGAAGACCATCAGCCCCCCACTCACAGTAATGACCATCAGCCCCGCCACTCACAGTAAAATGACCATCAGCCCTCACTCACAGTAAAATGACCACCAGCCCCCCACTGACAGTAAAATGACCATTAGTCCCCACTCACAGTATAATAACCATCAGCCCCCTACTCACAGTATAAAAACCATCAGTCCACCACTCACAGTAAATTGACTGTCAGTCCCCACTCACAGTAAAATAGCCATAAGCCCACCGCCCACTCACAGTATAATGACCATCAGTCCACCACTCACAGTAAATTGACTGTCAGCCCCCACTCACAGTAAAATAGCCATCAGCCCCCCCAGTAAAGTGACCATCAACCCCCCCCCATAAAGTGACCATCAGCACCCCCACTAAAGTGACCATCAGCACCCCCAGTATAATGACCATCAGCCCCCCCCGTAAATTGACCATCAGCCCCTTCCCCAGTAAAGTGACCATCACAGACAGAAGCTAATTCCTTCTCCAGCAGTAAGCTGATTGTAACAGCATAAAAGTTTTCTTACTGTTGGAGAAGGAATGAATACTTACGCTGCCCAGGACTGCAGCATTAATGGTTCCTCTCCCCGTCAGGCTCTTCTGGCGGGAAGTGGTGGGCGGTACTTGTAGCAGACGTGCGTGCGTCACGTCTGCTAGAAGCATAGGTTGAAGAAGTAAGTGTATGGGGCGGAACTTGTAGCATATTTTTTTTCTGGCATAGGATGAGTGGAGTGTCGCGGCACGGTTCTCACGGCACCCCGGTTGAGAGCCACTGCTATATATAAAGGCAGAGTAGATGGCTGTTTTTCGGTGTTGCATTTACAAATGATTTTGGCTGTCATACAGAATTGTTCCACTTACACAAAGCCAGTTCCTATTCTGAGTGCCCACTGCACGAGGAGATGTACCCCTGTCTGTTACATCTCCTTTGTTCATCTATGCATGCGTATGCCAGCAAGATCATGTAGACCTGTGACTATTACTGTATATATGAATTCAAAATCAATTGGTTAGTCTATAAAATAAAAAATTCTATCCGTAATATTTTGTTTGCACATTCGGATGTGTGTTAGACTGTTGCGTCCTTCTCGGAGCATCTGCAATAATTACTTTTACATGTAACATTTTTTATGGTAGTTTATGCATTCACCCTATTTGAATTACTTAGGTCTAAAACATTATCCTACACCATTTTATAGCTCCCATTTCATCACTTTATATGTGTTGTTGTACATGAATCTGTTAATTCACACACAATTAGAAAATATGAGCCCCAAGAGTCACTTTGCTAATTTACTCTCTACACTCAGGACTCAATTCTACTATTTTCTTCTGTGACCTATTGGGTAAATAATATATGCTTTATCGATCACTGCTGTCAAGTCTAAAGGAAGGCAGGACATAGCAATACAACTAATAAAAACATTCAGCTAGTTCAGCAAAATCCGACAGCGGGTAACAACATTGATATGTACAGTCTCACTTTTCTAATCCACATATAGAGTGCAGGGATTTCTTCATAGGATTTAATAGAATTGTGGGGCAAATTGCATCACATTAGCAATGCACGGTAAATGCTTGTGTCATCTACTCATTATGTGCAAACGAAATGTTAGGGTCAAATATTGATTTATTCAAAGAAAAAGACTCTTCCAAACCTATTTGGCCTCTACAAATGTTATTCTGCTGTGTGCCTATTTTTGTAGCTGCAATTGACTCAGGGCAAAAAGTCGTTTATTCAGGACAGATTTATGGTGATCGAGCAATCACATCAATATACTAAGAAGTATGCACCTCCACTACATGAAAGTGCGCTATGCACAATTATTAAGTGCACAACAAATTTAGAAAAATTAAAAAAAAACATGCAGTTATTACACATATGAAATATATAAGACATATTAACTCCTTCCCGACCGCCCACTGTCTTTTGACGTCAGGCGGTGCGGGTGCTTAGTCTACAGAGACGTCTTTTGGCGTCGCTGTAGATCAGGCTGATGAGCGCTCGTGAGAGCGCTCATCCTCTAAGCAGGAGCTGTAACTAACAGCTCCTGATCTTAGAGCAGCCTCCTGAACACAGCTGGGGTCGACAAACATTCGGACCCCAGCTGTTTAACTCTTTGATTACCGCGGTCCGTGACCGCGGCAAGATCAAAGGGAATTCCCCTCTTTGATCGCATCACCAGGATTCTAGTGATGCGATCAAACAATGGGGAATCCCTCTGCAGGCAGCACTGGGGACCTACAAAGGACCCCAGGGCTGTCTGTTCCGTTTGCCTGCTGTTTGGGCACACTATGTGCTGCCCGATCAGCAGCCTGTGTCATAGTGACACAGTGTAATGTATTAGCGTACAGAAGTATGCTAATACATTACAAGTAAAAAATAAAGTTACAAATAAAGTTATCCCTTGATGGGATTAAAAAAAAAAAAGTAACAAAACAAATAAATAAATAAATAAAAAAAAGTCCCAAAAAGAGTCTTTATTTTGCATTAAATATATTTTATTGCCCCTACACTAAATAAAAATAAAAAACCTATGCATATTAGGTATCTACACGACCGTAATAACCTGAAGAATTAATCTAATGGGTTATTTAGCGTGAAACGTGAACGGGATAAAAAAGAAACAAAAAAAACTATTCCGAGAATCGCTTTTTCCTATATTCACGCTGTGAAAACATTTTTTTTTACCCCCAAACTGTGGGGGGAAAAAATACTATTTCTCTCGCATAAAACAAGGCCTCATCCAGCCACGTCAATGAAAAAATAAAAAAGTTATGGCTGCTGAAAGGCAGAGAGGCAAAAACAGAAAAATTTAGCTGGTCATTAAGGTCTTTTCAGGCCCGGTCATTAAGGGGTTAAAACTTGAATATATTACTTTCCATACTGTATGTTTACATATAAACCATATCTGCCATAACAATAAAACCACTGACAGATGAAGTGAATAATATTGACGATCTTGATACAATGGCACCTGTCAAGGGGTGGGAAATATTAGGCAGCAACTAAACAGATAGTTATTGAAGTTAATGTGTTGGAAGCAGGAAAAAGGGGCAAGTGAAAGGATTTGAGTTATTTTGACAAGGGCCAAATTGCAAAGGCTGCACCACTGAGTAAGAGCATCTTCAAAATAGCAGGTCTTGTGGGGTGTTTCCGGTATGCAATTATTACTACTTACCAAAATTGGTCCAAGGAAGGACAACCGGTAAACAGACAACATAGTCCAGGGTGCCCAAGGCTCATTGATGCTCTTAGGGAGGAAAGGCTAGTCCGTCTGGTCTGATCCCTCAGAAGCCAGTGGAGGCAGAGTGATACTCTGGGAAATGTTCTACTGGGAAACCTTGTGTCCCTGCATTCATGTGGATGTTACTTTGACACGTATCACCTATCTAAACATTGATGCAAATCAAGTGCTTTCATGGGAATCATATTCCCTAATAGCAGTGGCCCCATTCAGCAGGAGTTTGCACCCTGCCACACTGCAAAAATTGTTCAGGAATGGCTTGAGGAACATGACAAAGAGTTCAAGGTGTTGACTTGGCCTCCAAATTTCCCTGATCTCAATATGATTCAGCATCTGTCAGATATGGAATAATAATTCTGATCCATGGAGGTTCCACCTAGCAAATTACAGGATTTATAGGATTTGCTGCTAACATCTAGATGCCATATACCATAGGACCCCTTGAGAGATCTTGTGGAGCCTATGCCTCGATGGGTCAAAGCTATTTTAGCAGCACTTTGGGGCCCCACACAATATTAGGCAGGTGGTTTTAATGTTATGGCTGATCGGCGTATATAAATATTGTTTTAACATTTTATTGTTTGAATTACTTTATGAAATAAATAAAAATATCTATTAAAACTGTAAGGTAGACAGTAAATAAAAATACTTTAACCTGTTGAGGATGCAGGACGAGTATGCTCAATCAGGAGTGGGGTAACGGCTGTAATACACAGGTACAGCCCAACTCTAATGATGGAGATAATAGGAACCCTTGATCTTTGCCATTTCACCCTTTGAATTGCTCTCCAGAGCAAGAAACAATATTTTTAACCTCTCAACTCTGGCCAAGATATAAGGATCCTGGGCAGAGAACCCCCCTCAATTAACTCAGAATTCCCTAATAGGGTATATGAAAATGTTTTTTCTAAACTGAATAAGCCCTTTAAATTTAAGTTGCCATTTTTAATTATTTAAGTTTACTATATTGAAGTGTACTTTGCAGGTGCATTTTTCTTTTCTTTAAGGCTGCAGCGGTCACATGGGATTAAACATCATCCCAGGAGGCCAGCCTGAATGAAGTCGCACAGAATTCTGGGTAATTGAAAAACAAATTCTGAGTTGCGTTTTTTGCGCCGGAATCGTAGCTTTTCCACAGCAAGAAATGCAACATCTGCTATTTGTCATGTGTTTTACCTCCCCATTGAAATTAAGCGTTTAAGGACACGCCCAATTTTGGCCTTGAGGTCCAAAAATTTTTTTTTATATTTCCCTCTTTGCATCCCGCGCTTATAACTTTTTCATTTTTTTGTCCAACGTAGCTGTATGAGACTTTGTTTTTTGCGGGACGAATTGTACTTTATGTAGGTATCATTTTTTTGGTACATTTACATTATAGTTTAATCTCTATACATTTTTATTTTGGCAAAAACTTTGAAAAAAAAAGCAGTTCCGCTTCAGTTTTCTTTATTTTTTTTACACCATACACCGATCATCATAAATAATGTTATATATTTATGGTACAGGTTGTTACGGACGTGGCGATACAAATATGTGTATATTATTTCATGTTTTGGTACTTATATTTTGAAAAGTTTATTTATTGTAAAAAATGTGTTCTGTGTATTTTTACAATTTTTTTTTATTTAACAAAACTTTTTTTTTAATTAATGTAACTTTTTTTTTTTAATCCCACAAAGGGATTTTTCATTTTTATTTTTGAACTTGAATGTACTGGCATATGGCAGCACATTAGCCTGTGTACTGTTTGTACAGGCAGTTGTTCGGGCATACTTAAGTATGCCCTAAAAAACAGGAAATATGGTCAGACAGCCTTGTGGTCCTTCAATGGACCCTGGGCTGTCTGCCCCATACCAGGTACAGCCATTGATCGCGTCACAGAGATTTTCGGTGACGCGATCAAAGGGCAGTCCCTCCTCCCCTTATTTACTTTAAACGCTGCGATCAGCTTTGATCGCGGTATTCAAGGGGTTACAGAAGAGAAGTGTTACAGCCGCTGCCCCGATCGATCATCGTGGCACGTGGACACTGGCTGTAACACAGGACGAGAAGACTCGTCCTAATGCGCCAAGTACCCGCCGCTCAGGACGAGTATTCTCGTCCTGTGTCGGTAACTAGTTAATGTGGAAAACCCGCAACACAAAAGCATCGATTACGCAAATACAATTGACACGCTGCAGATTGAAAAGCTGCACCACCGGTCAATTTCAGTTTGTTTTCTGCTCATCATTTACGCAGCGTGTGGATGAGATTGGTTTATATCTCATCCACTTTGCTGCTACTGTATATGCTGCAGATTTTCCGTAACAAAATCTGCAGCACGTGTGAATTTACCCTTAAGGCTGGGTTCACACGACAGGGTCCCGCCCAAGCCCGAGTGTCGGCTGGTAAAATCGGCCATTTTGCCCGGCCGGTTTGCATAAAGTTTTGCATCCGTTCCGGGCCGGGCAGATCTGGACAGTGACATCAGCGGCAACTCCTGAAGGGGAATCCCCATGTGTTCGTGGATTCCGCTTCAGGAGTTTCCCCTGATGTCACTGCCCAGATATGGACAGAGACATCAAGCGCTCTGTCCAGGAGTGGAATCCCCGAAAACACGGGGATTCCGCTCCTTCAAGGAGCTAAAGTGGCGCTAGCACATAGCAGAGCGGGGAGATACCTCCCTGCTATGCTATAGTGGCGTCGCTACAGTAGTAGCAGCCGCAGCAGCAGCAGCTGCTAGCGGCGCCATGGAAGGTGTCGCCAGGCCAGGGCGCTTTTAAAGCAAGCAGGGGAAGGGAGCCAGCGCAGCGCTCCCTTCAACCTGCTGTACACCCCGGCCCTGCCACACAGTGTACAGCGTACAGCCATTAGTCCGAATGGCAGCAACTCCTCCTCCTCACATGCACTCTGCGCTGTGAGGAGGAGGAGATAGAGCGCAAGCGACGGAAAACCCGGCCATCACTCGGGACACATTCCGGTGATGGCCGTGTATTACCCGGCCCCATAGACTTCTATGGGAGCCGGGCGGCCGGGTACCCGGCCGAAAATAGAGCATGTCCCATTTTTTGACGGCCGGTTTTCCCGGCCGTCAAAAAAATCGGTCGTGTGAATAGCCCCATTAGGGGTCTATTTTTCGTAATGCAGCCTGGTGCCGGCCGATTTATGAATGGCCGGCACCCGGCCGGGAAACCCTGTCGTGTGAATGAGGCCTTACATTGCCTCCAAAGACAATTTTTCATGTATTATTACACAGTGTCTACTTATTTTGCAAGAAATTTGTATTGCAGTCTATAATAACCATATCCTTTTAATCAAATAGAAAACAAATTTCTAAACTAAATCCAGTCTCCTTTGACAGAAGAAGAAATTGTAAATATCTTGTGTAATACATTTAGCATGGGAATACTGTTTATGTTGATGAGCATTAGACTCCACAGTCCGCCATTGTTTATGGTATACATTTGGCTTTTTAGCTTCACTCAATCAATGATTATTTTGTTACTGTGATCGGATCTGCATGATATTTTTGTTTCTTCCTGTATTTTTTACATCTATCAGTTATTACTCACTGAAAGATTTCAAGGAATGACATTATACAATATATCTGCTGAACACTGATAGTATTCTCAAAAGCATATGTTCAAGAATAATTTATTAAACTTAATTGCTGATTCAATGAATAATAAGCCCATAAGTCTTCTTCAGTTTATTAATAGCAAAGCATTACTGCCAAGAGAAAATTTGCATAAATTGAACTTTCTGCAATAACATTATTTTAGTGACAAATACAAGTCTTAATTGTAAATTATTTAATACCCCCTGCTGGTACATCCATCTTTATTGGTGTCATTTGTTTATATTTTCAAAATTTCCAATCAAATTAACCTTCTATAACAAATGTTTAAGAGGGTTACAGAGACCCCCACTTTGACCTATATGCAATAAAATCATTAGTTAAAATAATTAACACTTTTACACATAAAACACATGTTCTGTGGATCACTTTGTCTTGCATGCCTCTGGCATCTGCACTGCACAAGGTTGGCACGCACCACAAAAATGGCATCCAAGGTACCCACCACAAGATAAAGCAGTAACATTTCAGACATTGTGTGATTGGCAGGCTATATTCTCATAACTTACTATTGACCCCCTTTAGCCTTAAACCATGTGCATAATAATATCCCAACACAGCGATAATAAAGGCAATGAAGTTACAGTACACGGACAATACACACTGTGATGCCACAATACAAAGATCATAAACAGGAATAGGGATAATAAATACAGAGATTTCACAGTATAGAGATAATAGGTCAAAGTGAAGTTACAGCATCATGGAGGCATCATGCACACAGTTATCATGGTCACAGTGTTTAATTATACAGGTATGATGTCACATAAATGAAATAACAGGAAGGTGACTTCATAGTACATGAATAATGAACTCTGTGAAGTCATAGAGAAGGGTTATTGCTCACAATGATGTCACAACATGGGGAGAATGTGCAATATCACAGAACAGGGATTTTGTCACAGAATGGTAATAATAAACACAATAATGTGATGACTAATGGCCGAGGACCACAGTGATGTAACAACACAGAGATAATAAAGCATCTTAATACAGAGATAATGCAGATGTCACAATACGGAGGTAATGAACACAGTTACGTCTCAGCAAAAAGGTAATAAACACAGGGATAAAGCTAAATGATAATGCACACAGTAATGTCACAGTACAAGCATAATAATCTACATGCCTGTTTTAAATACCGTAGATAACAGTTACCTACGGATAACTGAGAATATTCAACATAGTTTCTCTGATATTTGAGGCCTTTTCAATGTTTTTGTAGATGTAGAAACATTATACTATATCAATTCACAGATTGGTTTTGCAACTAATTTCTTTATAAAGCTTCCATTAAAAAGCCATGGTGATGACAATGAAATAAAGTCTCATCTCTGAGAAGCTTCATGTAATTGTAAGATGTGGTTGCTCTTCTTGTTACAGTGGTTGTTAATATTTGTTCCTGTTCTTTGTCCTCCCTATAGTATTTCATGTGTATAATTTTTTTTCTGCCGGCTGCTATACTGAATATACTGAATAGTGATATTGATTTATTTTTTCAGTATAAAAAAAGAATACTAGATTATATAGATTATATACTAGATTTTTAATGGGTAAGCTTTCTATAAGACATCACTAAAGGTATATCTTTTTATGTAGGAGAATTGTAAAGGGTATATACCCAAGTTAATTATAGTGGATGCATGCCCAAGGCGACTTGTATTTACATGTTCAAATGACAACAGTAATATAAGGAATATATCAGAACATTGTTCAGTATTGGCATTATCAAGAGCTGACTTCTTTTTTTGCGTTATCAGTACCTAACATAGATTCTTGCCTAAAGCCTGCCGCTTAGTCCTGTTTTCTGGCCTTTTTAAACTTTGTTATAGGGACATTATTTCGATGCAGATCACTATCCAGATCAATGCACACTCATATTCCTATGTACCTACATATTAGAGTTAGTCAGGACTCTAATGTTCGTGTTCATGGTAATTTACATCCATACCATTTTCTTATAACATTAAATTACATGAGAACACAGAGTATTAACCCCCAAATTGAGAAATTGGCACACAATTATCTTTCATATGTAGATTGTGACTTTTAAGCCTCCTCTGTTGCCAGTCCCAACATACATCAATAAGTCACCAACTAACTGTTGATCATTTGAATTAGTCCAGAATTTATTGGTAAGTTCATGAGAATACAGGAGCAGAGCCTTGTACTGAGTCTTTAGTCCTGTAACTTGAGATAACTCAGCGGAGAAGTAGTTATTAAGAAGCATTCATATGTATTTATGGCAGTTTCTGATTGTAGACATGCAATCTTTGGCCAAATAAATCCTTACTTAGGCTAAAGATTTGTCAATGTAGGTGGATTTACCATTTGTAAACATTAAAGTATGAAGAGCAGCTAGTAGTTCATTATTAGTTCTATATGATGGTTTGTTTTCTCTGAATTTTCTAATATTAGAAGGTAACATTTTATTATTATTATTATTATTATTATTGTTACATAATGCCATGTAGTTTCCCATTTTACATTTTAAACACAATAAAAAAATTATGTTACACATTGCGTGACAATGGAGTATCACGACATGGCTTCAGTGACACTTGAGTTCTCTTGCTTTCATCATGTTTAGGGTATAATGATCACAGTAAACAGCAATAAAGTTAATTAATATAATTTAAAAAATAAAAAGTAACAAGGGGCCCACCATAGAGTAGTTATGCCTGGTTTGAAGGAGGAGGCACAGGTCAAAATGCCAAGTGGGTGTTCACCTGATTGAGTTGTGCTAATATAGGCGCAAATCTATAATAGACAAATAAGATGAACTGCTATCCCCCAAAATGCAAACCGGAAGGTGCTGTGGAGGAACTTCAATGTGGGGAAAGGATAAAAAAAATAGTGTTACGGCAGCACTGCCCAGTGTTGTAGATACAAGTTTTCAGACATGCATTAAATGGTATAAAATATCTTTATTTAGCAGTCTCGGAGTTGGATTAATCCCTTCATCAGGTCTACAGTGTGCAAGTGTATACAGATTTATATATACAACAAACAGGAAATGGTCAATGGGTTAATGTTACATGGAAACTGATATAACTAAAATGTATCCACTGTATACATTTTAATCATATTTATGTTTCTTCCAATGTAATATTGATCCCTTGACCCCCTATGACCATTTCCTTTTCTGTGTACACAGGCACACTGTATGTCCTGAAGAAGGGGTCCCATAGTCCTAAACACATAGTGGTATTTAATGTATGTCTGAAAACATGTCTCTACAATTCTGGGCAGCACTCCTGCACTGCTATTTTTCCCACCTACTAATGAACAGCCAGAGATCAGACAACTACCGTTTGTACCATTGAATCAGGCAGCCATTGACAGGCTGGAAGGGATTAGGCCTTTTCTTACTACTGTCCACCAGGAACTAGATGATGAGGATAAAGTATCCACCACGGAACATGATTTGGCCTTGCAAGGACCATGTATCTGAACACCACTAGACTACTGGGGATGAGGGTGGCAATCAATACTAGGGAGTGAATGCCAGACATACTACTGACTACCAGGGAATAGACAGTTCTACTGTTCATTGAAATAATTTGCATTGAATGAAGCAAAGATCACCAAGAACTAAAGGCTAAGTATATTATTGACTAAACAAGAGATCAATATACCACCAGAGAATTGGCACATAATATGAATGTCGAGAAAAGCACTAGCTTTGCTAGATGTTTTTATTTATACCACATTTCTCCCCTTATTACCCACCTCCTACCGATTCCAGCACTGTAAAAAAAAAAAATTGTATTGCCTACCCCATGTCGTTCTACCGTCCCTGCTCCGTTTGGTGCCTAATGTGCTAATTTTGAGTAAAGGTACAGAAAGGAGGAGACCTTATCTCTCCTCAGTAGGCGTTGTCTCGTGCATCGCTGTGAAGCTGTCCAATCAGAGCAGACAGCCTCACAACTTTTAGAAGACCTGCTGATTTTGTGAGATTTACTGCAGGTTTTCTGCATCGCTGTGAGGCTGTCCGCTCTGATTGGACGTGGTCACAGTGATGCAGGAGGCAACGCCTACTGAGGAGAGATGAGGTCTCCTCCTCTATGTACCTTTACTTACAATTAGCATATTAGGTGCAACAGGGAGTAAAGGCTATAGCGGGACAAAAGGAGGGGCGGGGCAAAAAAGAATACAGCACTGGAATCGGGAGGATGCAGGAAATAAGGGGCGGTATGTGGATTGCTGAATGACATTGGCAGTACTCTATGAGCACTCAATGTCACTACTGTAAAGTCACTTTTTGGCATTTAGCTATCTGAAATTATTTTGTTCCATTGCAATGTTAGGCTGTTCTTTTTCTGTACAAACATAGTAGTATATGGTACTACTATTTTGGTGCAACTATAGGATCAATTGTGTAAAGGCATTATGCACTTTCCTTTTCCAGAATTTAGGAACTAAAGTCATAAGTGCAACTATCTAATCCACTGTCAGCAATGAACAAGTGTATGTGCATGTGGGGGACAGAGCTCCAAGTTTTGTTGTAAGGTTCTAAGATCACAACTTTCACTTTAGGTAACTTTGAGTACATAATTTCCGTGTTCTAAAGTTGATGGCGGACTATGTTGCAACATGTACGAAATCGTAATTGTGCATAGACTATCTGTTGTGTTCTGTTTACACTGCGGAAAGGCAGAGGCTACAATATAAGTCTATGTATTTAGTCTTTAATAGCTCTATAATTAGCGAAAATGACTCCATGTTGCTTGACATAACCAGCTGATTATTTTGCAGTTAAGTTCTCTTTTTTCTTACTGAGAAGCCAGCGTTTAGCTGGGTGGTTCACTGCGTACACTCTGGATACAAGAGGTATGATTTAAGAATGCTTGAGGTTATTACACATATGCAATGATCATCAGTCACTCCGACTGATTACTGAAGATCTGGATAGTGAAGATCAAGATAATATTTTAGTTACGTTTTGATAAGAGGTTAGAATTAATGTTTGGGAATGACTAGTTAGAAGAACGTGAGTAGTGATCTATTTGCTGCCAATATCTCTAGTCGAAATGGCATGAAAATGACTTTCATTATTGTATCATATTGTAATATGTCTCTTAGGTGCAGTATGAGCTACAACAGTTCTGTTAATTGCATTTCAAGACTAATAACGTTCTTACATTAAAGTATAGCCTAAAGCGGAGACATATTTATAGCTATTTGTCTATGTATGCATATGAAATATTATGGGTTTAATATGTCAGCCCATTCAGGATTGTCTTATCTTTGATGTACTGGTCTAGTTGGATTTGGCTGAACACATTAAATGGTATCATTTTAATCTTGTAGAATATAAATGTAAATATATTTACATAATAAATTTCATTTTTAGATTACATTACAGTATGTATTTATTTTTTATTAAAGGTTTTTTTTTTGTTTGATTTTTAATTTTGTTTTACTATTAGTGACCATAAACCTGAGCCCACCCTTGCCTCGGGTATAGCCCATAGATACATCTATTTCTGCAGCATCTATGGCATAACTATTGACAAAAAAATTGCATCAAGTGACCCTCCTGCCTTATCTTGTGCCCCTGGTGCATCATGTACCCAATCATCACTTGTGCGGGGCAATGTGTCATAAATAATTAACTCTTATATACTGCTAAACGGGATATCCTGTATCTATGGCCTGTACCATGATGCTCTTAAGAGATGGAGGTGTGCTGCCCACTTAAGATATGTAGATTTGTATCTATTTAAGTTTTATAACTAAAGTAAAACTAAAGAAAAAACACAGGAAACTCCTTTAATAATATGGTATTGTGTGTATATATATATATATATATATATATATATAGTGTTTACAGAGCACTATATGTAGATGTATACACCATATAACTTATTTCACAATGGCTAGATAATGTAACTATCCCATAAATTGAAGAAATATTTTAAATAAACGCATATCAAGGATGCCGCTTGGTTGACAGGATCTATTGTTAGCCGAATGTCCAAGACCTTTTTCTAATGAGCTGATTTTGCTCAGCAAATTCAAGAATAAGGTTATATACATCTTTAGTGTGAAAATGGGTGTCACACAAGTGGTTATTGTATGACAAACACCTTCTGCCTTGTTTCTGAGCTTCGTTGCCTCAAAAGACATGAAAGACCAAGGACCAGATGGCTTTATACAATGAACAAGGACTCAGGAGAGGAGAACCATAATGTTGTGAGGATGAAACATCTGGCATGCAGCCGGAAGATGATTAGACAGGTGAAGCATAGTGCAAACTGTATAAAAGACAGAAAATGGTAGAAAGTTAAATGGCAAGTAGAATTTTATTCAATCTTGAAAAAAATATATTTCTTGTATCACAAGCATTTTATAAAATTATCCTGCCAGTCCATTCATTTTATACTGCACGAGTGTTTTATAAATCTATCAATTTAACAAGGACCATTATACAGTGTAATATTTGAATCTGTACGAAAATGAGAAAATTTGGTAATGTTACCAAGTGTAATGAAACGATGGAATAATTTTTAATGATAAACTATTTTAGTCTAAAGGTGCGATAGAATATCTGACAACTAGGTTACACTACACATAGATAGCGATAGTATATTTGGTAGTATATTTGAAACCCTTTATAGTAGGTATCCAGGGTCGAAATGGCTCAACAAAGTAACAGAGGACTCATGCTCTGACACAATAATGGGTCCCTTACAACAAAAGGTCCGGCAGGACACAGCCTCATTTGGGGCTGACTTTGATTCACAAGTAACCTATTAGACCTTATTGATAATATCTCCTTGTGTGAGTAATGATAACAGCTAAGATTACAATAAATAGCGGACTCGCCAATGTCCTGTATAGATGTTGGGTGGGCCTAATATACCCAAGTCCGACACTGTAGGTAGAGTATATCATGATTTTTGGATTCCTCTTACTTAATATAATATTTATTAATGTGTGTGTGTATATTATGGATATTATAAAGCTGTCTAATAGATTTAGAGAAATTAGAATACAGTTAGAGGAACTATTGTGTTTAATTCAGTTGCAAGCATATAAGTAAACTGAGATAGATATAGCTACTTATGTCACATTAGCAATGTAGTTTAATTTCTCATTTCACTGGTGTTTTGTTTTTTGTTTTTTAATAATTGCTTTATGCCAATGCATATCTGCAGCTGGGTATCTTTGCTGACTTTTTAGATTATTGTCTCCAACAAGTGAGCAAGTTGTAATACCAATCCACCATAACACTACAATAACAAAGTGTCCTTATTTATTGCGAGCAGTAATCCTCTGTCACTTGTATACTTAAATATTTGCTGACACTTTTTTGACCTAACATTCTTCACAGATGTGTTCTTAGTGCCTGAATCAGCGGAAAACTAGAATTTTATTATACTGTTTTAATGCCAGAAACTCTCTGCTCACCAGCTCCACTAATACGTTACTGACAATTATGTACATCTAGTATAAAACTACAGCTAGTCATCATAGATAGTTGTGTACTGCAGAGGGTGGTTGGTAAGAGGAGCTTTAATGCTTAACTTTTATTTGCTTGGGTTGGTTACTGTGGATAAACATTCTGAAGGTTTCCTCTGCCATACATTTTGAATCTTCCTACCAGTGGTGTGACTAGAATTCCTAGGGCCTTATAGATAGCTAGAAATGGACCCCTTTTTTTTCTTGTTGACAGTAAACTTGCCTGCAGTCATAACCACTCTTACTTGAGTAAAAACCAAAGGATGGCTAGTTGCATCATATTTCAGATCTTCTACACAAAAGCGAACCCGCATAGTAGAGGAAGACAGCAGGACGAGAATGTCTTTTTTGCACCTCAGTGGGTCCTTGCAGCATTTGAGTCCCAAATAAGTTATGGCTGGGGCACCTGTAGTCACCCATACTTTCTATACCTATATAGTGTCAGAAACACTTATTGTCATGTGTGCATACTAGACATCTGAAAACAAAATTAAAAGATGGGGTTAATGGGGATATTTCGGGCATAGCTAGGGGGAGGGTACTGGCAGGGCAGTGTTAAATGATAGAAGGGCCATCAACCAGTCACTCTGCCTTGATCAAGTTGTTTAGATACAGGGCTAGAGCAGCAAACTGAACCTTTGCAATCTTGTGAAGAAAAACCTAGTTACGATATATTTCTAAACTTCAAAATAGGAAATGACATTCCACATGCAATTATTGCTTAAAGGGAATGTGTTGCTAGAAAAAAATGTATTATTTTTTTTTTAGTTAAACAATTAGTGTGTGGGTGATTAAACATTGTTCTAATTTTTTTTATTTTTTTCACGAGTCAGGAAATATTATAAATTAGATTCTAATTTATAATATTTCCCAGTGCTGGTCACTAGATGGAGCAATTCCCAAAATTGCAGCATTGCATGTGGTAAAGCAACCACATTGCTTTATGCTGCAAAATTGGAAAAACTCACTCGCTCTAGTGAGCTCTCAGAATCCCCCCCTCCTTTATCCTGGCTAGTGCCGGGAGAAACGAGGGGATTGAACGGTCAAACCTCCTACACTGTGTGTCGCCATTTTTTGAGCTAACACACAGTGTAGTAGGTTTACATACAGTAGTAAACACACACTGAAACACGAACATACATAGAAATAACTTACCTGCTCCTGCCGCCACTGCTCCCTCCGGTCCGTCCGCTCCGTCTGCTGCCGCTGCTCCAAGTGCACAAGTCCGGAAGCCGCGACCGGAAGTAGTAATCTTACTGTCCGGCCGCGACTTCCGGTCCACAGGAAAATGGCGCCGGACGGCGCACAGTTCAACTTGGACTGTGTGGGAGTGGCGCATGCGCCGTTCCCACACAGACGGCGTACACCATAGTGGATGGAACGGGCCCCTTTCGCATTCACTATGGGACTGTATGTGCCGTATTCCATGTCTGTATGTGTCGTTAAACGACACATACAGAAATGGAAAAAAAAATGGCAGCCCCCATAGGGAAGTTAAAAAATAAAAAAAAGTAAAACACAAACACACAAATAAATATAAAAGTTTTTAATAAAACGCTAAAATCAAACTGATGTAAAAAAAATTTTTTGGGTGACACTGTTCCTTTAAAGGGTAACTAAGCTTTCAAAAACCTTCTGACATCCCATAGTAACATAGCAGAAGTTTTTATCGGTGGGGATCCAAACACTGAGACCCCCACCGATCTGTAAAATGAAGCGGCAGAAGCGCTCGGGTGAGCTCTGTGCCGCTTAGTTTCTGATCGGCTTTTCTTGGAAAGCCGAACAGTTGGTGTACAGACTCATAGACTTTCTATTGAGCCCGTACCCCGTTACATCAGCTTTCTTAGAAAAACCAAGCGGCACAGCGCTCACCCGAGCGCTTCTATTGCTTCGTTTTAACGATCGGTGGCCATAAGTTTAGTTACCATTTAATATTCTACTCATCTATAAGTTAACAATATTATTTATTTGGCGTTATTTATTCTTAGGATGTTTCCATGAGAGTACTATTAGAGTATTTTTAAGCCAGAGGCATTTCATTAAAGGGGTTGTCCACCTTCTGACAACTGATGACTTATCCACCAGATATGTCATCAGTATATCATCGGTGCGGGTCCAACACCCGTATCCCCACACCGATAAGCCGCTCCGGTGGCCTGCGGGCACCGGATGGGATGGCACATAATGCTATGTATGGAGCCGGAAGCAGTTGGCTCCGTACATGGCATCTTGTTTTGCAATAAACTTTTGTGTGACAGACAACTGTTTTTTTTAAGAAACAGCGAATCCAATAAAGCATTTTCAGTTTAAAACTTGAAGTTAATCATTAAGTTCTTACACATCCTGAAATGTTCTATTGCTCCAGGCTATTTTAGGGAACAAAAATACTCAGTAGCAATTTTAATATGGAAAGACTACCCTAAGTACAGCTGTGTAGTAAGTTAATTGCTTCTGTATATATTATTCATTGATTTATAATTGCGCAACTGAATCTTACTGTGATAAGCTTATACAACTGGGAACATGCATTATCCCAAAGGTCTCATACATTAGGATGAAGTCCCAGTTCCCACCATTTTGCATAATCTATGATTAATTTGAATAAAACGCTATTTTATTACCATTGTGAAGTTTGTATCAAACCAAACTTTGCAAAATTCCATATTCACAAGGGTTTTTTGTGATTACTATGATCTTGTATAGCCACTTCACAATATCTATGTCATGTCTATTTTTATCTATACTTGTATCTATTTATTAATCTATCTGTACGCAAAACTGGAAGTAGCTTAAGGATCCTAAATGTATTGTATTGTATTTTTACAATTAATATATATATTTTTCCATTTCTAGCCATTTGATTTTTTCCATGCCAAAGTTATGGCAGATGGATTAGGAGGTAGGAACGGTACAGACAAGTTTGAAGAACTTCTGTGAATAAATAATTGTCCCTTTGAATAGTATATCAATAATTAATTTTATTTCACATTAAACTTTCACTGAAAAACCTTGAAATGCTTCCTGCCTAATAAGTCATTGCAGTACATTGATAGAAAAATAAAGCAACATGTAGAAATGAAAGGTAGGCAACCTCTGGAGGATTTGTAGATTTAAAAGTTCCAAAGAAAAGGGAGATATAAAAAGAATATTAAAATCAGTGTTCAGCCTAAAGGATGCATCCATCGCACAGGTGCAAACTTGTGAGTTTATGGTGTGATGAAGAATAACGTAATGTCATACCCAGCCTGGCTACCAGTGTCTTCTCCAAATCCTTTTATGTTGTTCTTTCATCATTGGAAGGAAGAAAAAGTTTACATTTTTGTCAAATTGTGAAAAATTGTTTTATAATGATGGCCATTAAAATACAAATTATTATTTTAAAGTGATATCTATTAGCCCCTTAACGCCTAAAGGGCCCGAGATAGGCCTGAGCTAATTATTTTTTTTTTTTAGTATTATCATTGCCGAATACCATGAGCCATAACTTAAAAAAATTTCCACTAACGTGGCTGTTTTTTTGCGAGACGAGTTGTAGTATTTTGGGGCGCATATAATTAGTTATTTAATTTTTAGTAGTACTTCTTTAGGCGAATAAAAAAAACATAAATTCGGTAAATTTTTCAATATAATAATTTTTTACAATGTTTACTGTGCGGTATTAATAACATGTTAACTTTTTTCTCTGGGGTCAGTACAAATACAGTCATACTAAATGTATATATTTTTTATATTCCAGTACTTTTGCCCAGTAAAAGCAAGTTTTCTGGAAAAAGATATAATTATGAATTGCATAACTTTTGAATTTTTCTATCGATATAGCTGTATGATGGCTTGCTTTTTTTTTTGCGAGACGAGTTTTAGTCTTTAGTGATACCACCTAGTGGTAGAAATGCTTTATCAAATAAATTTATCAAATGAAAGTACTGCATAGTTTTTTCAGGGTTTTATTTATGCTATGCGCCGTGCGGTATGAATATTATGGTAACTCTATTCTCTGGGTCTATATGATTTATTTATTGTTTACTATTTTTAAACAATAAAGTATTTTTTTTATGAATACTGGGGTGTATTCATTTCTTTTTTGGGGGTTGCTTTTTTATTTTACTAAACTTTATTTAACTTTTTATCTTGTCTCACGAAGGGACTTGTTGTTATGATAGATTGATCGCTTGTATAATGCTTTGGAATGCATAGTATTCCAAAGCATTATTATCTGTCAGGGTATCATTGCTCTGACAGGCAAACTACTAGACCATGCCCCTGGCGTGACCTAATAGGCAGAAACCAATGGCAAACCTGGGTGCCTTTGTTAGTCCCCCGGTTGCCATGGTGACCCATCAGCACCCCGTGATCATGTGGCAGGACGCTAATGGGTAGACAAAAAGGAGCCCTCTTCTTCTACCAAGCTCTTTAGATGCCGCGATCACTATTGACCATGAAACATAAGGGTTTAACGGCTGGGATCATAGATTCCTCTGATCCTGGCCTCTACATCAGGAGCCCCACTGTCAATCATCCTCGGCTCTTCCTGTTGATCACATGGGCACAGCTCCTGTGCCCGTGCCATCACCATGGCATATATATGTTGTGGAGTATTTAGTTAAAGAAATCCATTATGTATATGTATAGCTTAAGGGGCTATGGTGAGGTTTTGATTTTTTAGCAGTAGATGTAATGGAAGTAATTTTTCTTTAGTCCAACATTCTGTGATTGAGAAATCCTGATTGTCTGGTCTACATGAAACATGTTGAGTCTTCCAATAGTCTGACATTGAGATTGTACAGGGAAGGAAACCTAAACTATGTGTCAGTAATGAGACATTTACATTTGCATTGACTGAGCTTTACGCTAATCTGGAGCTAAGAGCAATGAGGGATGTATTCCCCTTGATATTGCCTACCCCTTTTCTGATAACAAAAGTTGAAAGTACATTCAGCAAATCAGTCACAAATGTGTAGAGAACATTTAGTAAATCAGCCACACTTGTGCGACTGAAAGGCAAAGCCCCTTTTGTGCTGGCACAAACATAAAAGTTGTTTGCTTTGGTATGTTGGTAAAAGTGGCAGCGGTCCTGCATACATATAGGGGTATTTATTTTGTCTGGTATTTCGGATTCCAGTCTTTATCTAAAGAGCGTAGTTAGAGAGTCTGGTATACCCAATATGCACTGGTTTATACTGTATATATTGCTGATATTATTAAGATATTATTAAGTGCTATTGCTTTCTTCTCAGCTTTCTTTTACTTCTTTCCGATTTCCCTTTCTAAAGCTGCTTTTCTTCTGCAAACAAATACATTACTGTATGTTCATTATTCTTATGTCTCTCTGTACCACTTACATTTGTTAAATCTATGAATCCTGCTGTGAAAATATATAGAAATTACACTATTAACAAGACTACAGCATTGCTACAGATTGTATATATATTTTTCTAGAAATGTACTGTGTATATTACACATAAATAAAAAAAACAAATAAATAACTGTAGTGAAGAATACAGATTGAATGCAGCACAAATTAAGGTTCTATAAACAAAACCTTATTTCTGATATTTCCTTTGATACATAACAAATTATCAAATATACTCTAAGGGTAAGTTCACATGTAGCGCAAATACTGCGGATATTCTGCAACAGATTTCATTGCTGAAATCCGCAGCATGATACAGTAGCAGCAAAGTGGATGAGATTCGAACAAATCTCATCCACACGCTGCGTAAATGATAAGCGGAAAAACGGTCAAAAATTGACCTGCAGTGAAGTTTTTTAATCTGCAGCATGTCAATTCTATTTGCATAATCGCAGCTTTTTTGTTGCGGGTTTTCCCCATTGAATTTAATGGGTGGTGGAGCTAACCGCACTAGTGGATGGAAACATAGAAAGAATGCTCTCCGTTCTACTGCTGAGATCTTGCCTTTATTTAGCCTCTACCAGATGAGAAATAGTCGGTTTTAGCAAGAACAGATCCAGAGACTCCCAAGGCATGCCAAGATCCAAGAAAAGCCAAGCTGACATAGATAAATACCTCAGGAAGAAACTGTACTCCACCGGCAAGAAAATACAAGATAGCACCAATTGAAGAAGCCACTGCAGCCGCTGCCTCCGAGGATGAGAGTGATGATGCCTGCTCGGACTCAATTACCAGAGATCAGGACGCAGCAGGTATTTATTGCTCCTTTTTCAAAAAGGCATTATTGGAGGCCTTATCCCCTGTTCTAAGGGAACTGGCTGATATTAAGGAGGACATAAAACAAATTGGACACAGGGTGGACACACTTGAACAAACACAGTTTGCCCATTTGGAACACAGCGGGTTGTTACAACATACTATGCTAGACCACCAAACAAACCTTAATAACACCTACCTCTTGCTGGAAGACCAGGAGAACCGTAGTAGACGGAAGAACATACGCCTGAAAGGCCTCCCTGAATAAGTGTCTGCCGAGGCCCTGCCAAATGTCGCCCGCCAAATATTTGCTTCCCTATTGGGAGAAGAGCGTTCAAATGCCATTACAATAGAGCTCTCAGGCTGAAGCCGGGTCAAAACGAATACCCACGTGATGTGATTTGCGGTCTCCTGAGCTTTGTCGACATGGCTGCTATCCTCCATGCTGCCACAGATGTGTCGGAGATTACACATGAAGGTACAATCCTTTATCTTTTTCAAGACCTAGCAGCTAGCACCTTGGCAAAATTCAGAATCTTAAAACCCCCCACCACTGCTCTGAGGTACAAGAAACTCCAAATACGCTGGCTATTTCCATTTGGTTTAGCCACCATCAAAGATGGACGGCAAGTAGTCATTTGTACACCAAAAGATCTGGCTAAAGCATGGGAGAAATTGGGCATGGTACCGATCGATATCCCTAGATAGCTACCTGTACAACTTAAGGGTGAGATCCCACATCTTCCAAAACAAACACCATGGCAAGTCAGCTTAAAACCCAAATCACCGAAAGCTAAACGCCTCATTTAGAAAAAGTTGATACCTGAACTTTCAATTACAACAGTCCCTAAGTATTTTCCACTGTCATGATTTGAAGGAACCTTGGCAGAGAACTTTTTACCACTCTACCATCTCTGCCACATTCTTTGATATGATTTGTTTTGATTTTGTTCTCTGAATACATACAATTGATATACTGATTGCATTCTGACCATACATCTGGCTGACTCTTTCTGATTTTTAAAATAATTTTACACGTGGTTGAAGCTTGTCCCTGCAAAATATGCTTATGGGTCATAGCTTTTATTTTCTGTATTCTAAATTGTGTTCAAGATCTCCAGGTTACGCGTTATTCATACACCCCATTGTTGTTTTACTGTGAAGGATACAGGATTGTGAAATACATCGTCCTCCCAACGCTAGTAAGTTCACCAGTCCTTTATTCCAGTAACTGTATGTTCTATCCCCTGAGTCGAGATTGGTTAATGGATTCAACTAATGAACTAATTTGTACCACTCATCGTAGTGGATTTTGCATTTACAGTCATGTTAGATTTTTTGTATGTAGTTGGTATTGTTCTTTCATTTTGTGGTGTTGCATCACTGGAATCGCATTATTCTACTTCTTAACCGTCTACTATGGAACAGTCAAATTTTCTACTTTTAATGTTTGGTGCCTTAACAATTTTCAGAAAAAAAGCTGTATATTTCGCTTACTAATAAGTGATAAGACAGATATAACCTTTTTCCAGGAAACACACTTTAGACACACTTATGTTCCACTTTTACCCAACAGCTATTTTAGCAGTTGGTATCATTGCTCTTACTCACTCACTTATCTGCTTCAAAGGCAGTCATGATTGCAGTGAGCAAAAATATTCCCTTCACTCAATTAGCTACACAAACTGACCCAGAGGGAAGATATATTTTTCTTAAAGGTAAAATTGCCCACACTGTCATTTCTATGGCCAATCTCTACGCACCAAACACACAACAAATATTATGGTTAAAAATAATTTTGTCGCTTTTTAAACAATTTTCAGGTTTGTTGATAGTGGTGGTGGGGGGGGGGGGTGACCTGAACCTGGTATTGGACCATAATTTAGATTCTATGTCTCAGAAAACATATTTATCCGCCAAACAGTTAAGTTTGCTTAAAGAGCTTTTGACAGAACTTCATTTGAGAGATATGTGGAGGTTACAACATCCTTCTATAAAGGATTACATTTACTATTCTCAGAGGCACCATACCTATCAAAGATTAGACTATGTTTTCATATCAGAAACACACCTTCAATTTGCTATATCTTCACAAATTGGTCCGATCACTATTTCAGACCATTCCCCATCTCACTTGAAGCTATCATTCCAGGACCTTCCGAAGTAGGCTTGGAACTGGAGACTTAATGACACACTTTTAGAAGATCCCTTCAATGTTGAGATGTTACAAAGCAGACTCAAAGAATTCTTTGTTTTTAACGCCACACCTCATATTTCAAGCCTGATACTATGGGAGACCTATAAGGCCTTTATTAGAGGAGAACTTATAGCTTTGGGCTCGAAAATTAAGAAACAAAGGTCCCACAAACTTATTCCTTACTCTGCGGAAAAGATCTTTACAAATTTCTGCACAAGAAGATCTGAAAAACTTGAGGTGAGCCCATTCTCGTCCATGTGCTGTGTGTGAAAATCACTCACAGCACACGGACTCATTGATTTCAATTGGGCTATTCACACATGCGTGAGTTTAAACGCAGCGAGAGTCCATTGCGTGAAACTCACTGCATGTCCAATATTGATACGTTTTCATGCACCTACACACCCATTGGAGTCAATGGGTGTGTGAAAATCACGCACACCACACGAATGCACATACATGTGCTGTGCGTGATTTGCACATCAATTCCATTGGAAAAAAAAGAAGTGCTTTGCGAGTGCGTGAAAAACATATGCCACACGCAAAGCACACGGATGCATAAGGCAACGCACACGGACAAGATTTATGCGCGTTTTTTACCTGCGTAAATCTGTCACGCTTGTGTGAATGTAGCCTAATGCTTCTGATTCCTTGCCATTTACTTCTCTATTTAACAAAATTAACTCTACACACTCGACATCTATGGAACATCTGGATTGTAGCTCCTCTACCTCCACTTTTCTATCTTTGTTTAAAAGCAAATGCAGAAATCCCATATGGTTCAAAAATTATTTGATATTACCGTCTCGACCTAAAAAATAGCTTTCAAAATTATATAAATTTCTCCTATTAAATCGAGCTACAGAGAAACCTAACTTTATGATTGCTTGGGAGAAGGATCAGAATGTTTCCTTTACTAGGGAAGAGGAATTGCACATTCCCTCAAGCTCTCATTATTTCATGGTTTCTCCAGGTGCATACACACTCATATATACATTCCTTTAAAACTGTTTCCAGATGATATAGGACCCCAGCTTTTCTTTATCATATTGGGCTCTTAAACAACGACAAAATGGGGATGTGGTGATTCTAAGGGTACAGTTTCACATTTATGGTGGAGCTGTCCAGAGATCCGTGACTACTGGTCTAACTGTATTCGATTCACTCCAGAGCTTTTCTTGCTTTGGTGGGTCTTACCGCGCATCTAAAAATGATCTCACCACTCACCTGGTTACAGCAGCCTAACTGCTTATTCCACTGAGATGGGGGACCACAGATCCACCAACGGTTGCCATGTGGAGAGATAGGTTCCATCAAATTTGCAGGATGGAGGAATTGGCGCGTAGGGAAAATAAGAATAGGAGCCTTTTTCTTAAAACCTGGCAATCTTGACTGGATCACGTCAAAACTCTTCAGGATACTCCCCAGATTGCTTCATTTAGCTCTAAAAATCCTTTATGATGCCTATCTGTAACTCCCATTGAGACAATTTTCATGATGGTGTTTATAATGCTCTACTTTACATATTCACTACCACAATTATGTTCTGCTTTATCTTTTTCATGTTTTCTCATGTTAATTCATGCTATTAGTCAAAATAAGATTGCACATATTCCTGTGTCATACTATATGCTGTATTGTCTGGATAATGCTCCATTATTGCACTTGGCCTATTATGACACTTTCTGTACTTGTGCCTCTTCATGTCTTATTTCTTAATAAAAACAAGTTTTGACAAAAAAAACTATTCAATAGGGAGGTAAAACCTGCAACAAGAATCAGATGTTGCGATTTTTGCAGGCTGCAGCGGTCACATGGAATGAAACGTTATCCCAGGAGGCTGGGCTGCAGAGGGATGCATCGCCATATCTCCACAAGTATGAAACAGTTTTTTTTTATGTGCAGTTTTTCGCAGTGGACATTGCAGCTAAAAAATTGCACCCCAATTTGGTGCAGTTTTTTGGCCAAAATGTCTTTTTGGCGCCCAGGGTGGATACGCGGTGTGCTTTTACGCAGAGTATCTGCCTTTGTGAACATAAACTTAAAGGAAAATTGAACATAGGTGAAAGCGCAGGCATTTACGAAGGCCTGATAAGTAATTAGCTGACATGCTCCCCTATCCCACAGCACATGTTACAGATCAGGCATGCGAAGCCCAACTTATAAACACCACTTATGTGTAAGTGATATAACTTTTCATCTTAAGGCATATGCCAGGTATATTAAACATTGGAGTAGGACTGGAGTTAAAAAAATAACTTTTACTGATATAACTTTTTTTTTAAATTGTATAGACATAAATACATGAAAAAACAACTTTTTCTCTCTGTTGCAGGACCAATAGGCTAAACTGTTCAGTCTTTATCCTGTTGATCAGGTATGCTATCAGTAGAGGTTATCAAACCTTTAAAATGGTACATATGGTATATGGATGCTCCAAAAATTAAACAATATCGATCTGTATAGCTGGAAAGGTATTTCCGATGTTACCCATAGTTCGGTATTTATAACTATTTCTGGGGTCATCAACCCCCCTACCCGTTCCGTAGTGCAGTGGGGTCAACTCCACTTTCCAGTAAGGGGACTGGGAAACCTCTTTATCTGAGTCAAAAATCGATATTTCCTTTCTCCCGACGCGTTTCCTTACAGCCAGAATTCATCAGGGGAAGTATGGCTAGAATAGCCTAACAAAAAGTCAGGCTTAGCATAATATGCTGATTTATTGGTCAAATTAAAGTGGAGTAAATTACACAACAAGATACCTTTGGTGATAGGTGTTGAAATTCACCGTTTATATTCAATATGCCAGGTGTATTAAGAAAGTGGCCAACCTTTTAATTCAATGATTAAATATCCTGGCCTCTAGACCTACTACAGATGATCTGGGTATTGGCAATTTTATTTGCTGTGCAATAGTAGTTAAGAAAAATGATAATCTTGCAAGAGGTCATATATTTACATATTAGACATATATGTCTACTAATGATTCCAGGCCATCTCCTTTTTCCATTTCTTTTTTCTTTTCCTCTTTTTTCTTTGTGTCTTCTTCTTCTTCTTCTTCGCACCATCTATTTAACCTCTACTGCAGTTGTAAACACCCTCTCATACTGCCCATACCAAATCTCACATCCTAGAATTTAATCTATTGGTAAGATAGGTGATCTTCAGGAAATCCCTAATTTAATATACCTTTAACTTCTGTGTGACTTGCTCACACACATGATTTAGTTAACAAAAAGTTATGTTCTTATCGGCAGTTCTGTATTTTGTAGTTATTATATAGACTTTCACATCTTTCAATCTCAGAGGATAAATATGCGGAATAATATTGACAACTACTATACCGGGAAAAGCAGTAATGGAATAGATGTATGTATATATAGAGATTTGTGAAGATAGGTCTGTAAAGAGTAAACATTGTATAGGGTAGTAAAGGCAAGTCTGCTTCACATGTCCTGAGAGATCCTCCTGGCATACTGCTTTCTTACATTTACAAATTCATGATTTATGCAGGAGAAAAAGATCATCGCTCACCGCTTGTATTGAGTTTGTGCAATGTATGATTGAAATAATGGGTGTTGTGTGGCGATAAGACAGAATGGGCTGTTGTGCTTCACTTTCACCAGTCATTCAAGAGTAATGGCCAGAGAGATTGAGAATGAGGATGTACTTCATGCTAGGAAGGACAAACCTTTTTAATAGCCAATTTATTAGTGATACTGTATATTACTGAACTGAACTAGCATTAAGCAAGTGACTATATTATGTGTATATATATATAAAACATATGCGTTTTTTACCATGAATTTTTTACAGCAATTTAAAAGCACATGAAAGTGCTGCAGTAAAAAAAAAACATTAAAAATGCGATCAATATGCCCTGTGGAATCTCAGCTGGATCAGATCATCTCCAAAACAGCAGGTCTTGTAGGGTGTTGTCGGCATACAGTAGTTAGTACCTACCAAAAATGGTCCAAGGAAGCACAACCAGTGAACCAGCAACAGGGTCATGGGTGCCCAAGGCTCATTGATGCACGTGGAGGGTGAAGGATAGCTGCCGGATCCAATCCCAGAGCACAAATTATTGAAAAACGTAATGCTGGCTATGTTAGAAAGGTGTCAGAACACACAATGCATTGACGCTTGCTGTGTTTGGGGTTGCATAACATTTTACGCCACCCTTACCTCTTTTGGAAAAAGAGAAAGGCTTAACAAGAGGGTCACCACGTTCCGGCACATTTATTATAATTTATGTTGGAAAACTGGAATCAATTATAGAGGAAATCTATTTCAGCTCCTAGCTGGAGTGGATTTCACTCTCCCACCCCCATCTCTATCAAACAATTAAAAAAATAAGTATACTCACCTCACCGCTTCTACCCACCAGGTCCCTTCAGTCTTCCTCATAATGCTGTGGCTCACAGAAGGTTCTGACGTTGAGCAGCGTCAGGACGTTGTATGTGACACAGCAGTCAGGAAGTTGAGTGCTACGCGCATATAAGGACCTCGTATGAGCCGCAGCGGGCTTAGGGAGCCTGAGGGGACCTGGTGGGGTGAAGAGGAGCAGTGAGAAACGTATTCTTTATTGTATGTCCAATGGGGGGGATGGCCAGCACATGGCCAGCTAAAAAACTTAACACATTTATCAAGAGGCTTTTATCAATCTCCCCCTTAGAGTCCAATTATCATAAACAACTTCTTTAGAAATACATCAAAAACTATCAAATGCATAATACACAACACATCAAATGCGAAATTCTCAATATATCAATCACAATGACGCTTGGTGTACTTTCCTTGGCTACATCAATACACTACACATGGGCTGGAAGCCACCAGGCTATCAGAAGAGGGCGTCAGGGATGTCAATCGAGCCAGAATGGGCGTTATTATGGAACGGACACTGTGATGTCCACCCGAGTGGCTCCACCTTCATGACTCTAAGAACCCAATTTGCATACAGAGGATTTACAAGCACATGTCTTAAGTATGCAGAAACTGATTATACATATAGGGACATGTGTAGACAGCTGTTTATACACACTATAAGGCAGTGGCGGCCTAAATCCTCCTGACGGGTTCTACTTAAATTCTTCTATGAATGGTTATAGAGAGACGAAGGACTTTTCGCCAGGTCTGAAATGTTACATTTATTATAATAAAACATATCATGTTTTTTGTTATGCCAAGCCTGATACTAAATAAATAGACATTTTATTTTTCTTCACATCAAATGTTCTGAAGAAGAAATATTATGTTGTATATATAGTGGATTATAAAATGTGTATGCTACATAATCATATATTGGGACACAGCAGTGCACCCTTCGCGAAAAGTTTCCTGCTGGGCTCTTCATTTCAAAATGATACTCGTATAAATATCAAGATTTATGAGATTAACACAATTCAAAACTCAACCTTTTCTCAGTACTGTATTCCTTTTCCAGAAATGTTTGTTTTGTCATTTTTATCCTATAGTATATCCCTCTATCTATCTATCTATCTATCTATCTATCTATCTATCTATCTATCTATCTATCTATCTATCTATCTATCTATCTATCTATCTATCTATCTATCTATCTATCTATCATCTATCTATCTATCTAATCTATCTCATACTTGCTAACAGTCCCGCAATGTCTGGGCAACTCTGGCCTGGGGTCTGTATTAAGAGGGTCCTGTCCAAGGTCTGTATTAAGATGGTTCAGGTCTTAGGTCTGTATTAATGGGGATCTGTATTAAGGTTGCTCTGGTCTGGAGTTCCATTTTTTTAGAGGGTTTGGTCTGAGGTCTGTATTTCTATCGGGGGTCTGTTGTTTGTATTTATTTAGGGGTCTGGTCTGGGGTCTGTATTTGTTTAGGGGTTTGTTCAGGGTTGTGTATTAGGTGTCTTTTCTGTGGTCTGTATTTATTAAGGGGTCTTGTCTGGAGTGTGTATTCATTAGGGGGTCTGGTGTCTATATATATTTAGGGGTCTGGTCTGGGATCTATTTTATTTAATAGACTACATCCACCACCCGCGGTCCACCAATATAAACCCTCTCTATCTATAGTCCATTAAAGCTTAACATTTATGATATTATATAATGCCTGCAACAGTGTTTCATCTTTGAGTTTTCTCTTCACAGAAAAGAAGAAATAAGAAATTGTGTTTTTTAAAAAAACTTTGGTTTGGCCTTCTTTATTTTAACTAACTGGTGAATGTATATGACGTTTTTACAGAGTTCAAACTTTGCAGAGGTGCCTCCATGAGAGCTGACCGCACTGCTCCCACGATTACCACCATTCTTATCTCATGAGGGTGGTCATGGTAAATTAAAAACTATTTAACACTGTTCATAGTGCCCAAGATGTTTCGACATTAGCGTGGCATCCTGTGAGGTACCACCGGTAACAGTGTCTAAGGGTATGTTCACACGGCCTATTTACGGCGTTTTTGCCCCGAATTACGCCCGAAAATAGCGCCTCAATAGCGCTGACAAACATCTGCCCATTGAAAGCAATGGGCAGACGTTTGTCTGTTCACACGAGGCGTATATTTACGCGCCGCTGTCAAAAGACGGCGCGTAAATAGACGCCCGCGTCAAAGAAGTGACCTGTCACTTCTTTGGCCGTAATTAGAGCCGTTATTCATTGACTCCAATGAATAGCAGCGCTAATTACGCCCGTAATTGACGCGGCGTTCAAGCGCCTGCACATGCCGATACGGCTGAAATTACGGGGATGTTTTCAGGCTGAAACATCCCCGTAATTTCAGCCGTAACGGATGCCCTCGTGTGAACATACCCTAAAAGTGGGAGGTCTGTATTTATTTAGAGGGTCTGGTCTCTGGTCTGTTATAGTGTGGAGGTCTGATCTGGGGTCTGTATTTATTTTGGGATGTGATGAAAGGGGGTCATGCACACTATTTCTGATTCAGATGCCATAGCCACTTTGTACAACACATTTTAGAATCTCTATCTGTTCTATAAATCTTTCTCTAAATTCTTTCTACATTGCCGACATAATGGTTAGACAATGCCGTATTTGTTGCTTAGTATTTTAAAACACACTAGAGAAAGTTTTTTTTATCAGATTTTATTTTAGATTTATTGGCATTACACATTTAAAGATGTACAGTATATGTACACTATATGGCCAAAAGTATGTGGACACCTGACCAACAGCACATATATGAGCTTATAGAAACAATAGCATACAGGGTTGCTCACCCACATTGTAGGCAAATGTGTGATGTAGTAGAGTGTACAGTTAGCTGTACCCTATACAATAAAGATTCAAAATAATACTACATATATATATGAACTTTGAAAATCATGGGTGTCTAGATGGAGTTGGGCCCCTTTTATGTATATACCAGCCTCCATTCTTTTGCATATACTTTTTACAAGAATTAGTAGTGTTCTGAGGAAATTTGTGCCCATTTAGACAAAAGAGCATTTGTGAAGTTAGGCACTGTTCTTATGCAATGTTTAATAAGAAAGTCTGGCTCACGATTGGCTTTCCTGTTTATCCCAAAGGTGTTCGATAGGGTTGAGGTCAGGGCTTCATGCAGGCCACCCAAATTACTTCACACCAAAATTGTACAACTATGTCTTTATGGACCACACTTTTTTCACAGGAAAGGGCCTTCCCCAAATATTTGCCAGAAAGTTGGAAACATACAATTCAATTCAATTCAATTCAAAGAAGCTTTATTGGCAGGACCAAATACATATTAGCATTGCCAAAGCAAGTAAGAAGTAAGGGAATGAGGGATAGGGACTGAGGGATTGGGGGATAGGGACACATTTAGGGTCGGGGTTATACAAGTCCATGGCATATCATGTCTCTCTCTGTCTATGGCATGCAGTGACATATTGTGCCGCTGTGCCCACTGTGGTTTCCTCTTCACCCAGCAGGATGTACAGTTTATTTTCCTCTTCCATGGAGCTGAAGTCCGGAAAGAGATCAGAGAGTCTCCTGAAGTGAGTGTCCCTCACTGCTGAGTATTTGGAGCAGTGTAGCAGGAAGTGGGCCTCATCCTCCATGGCCTCCTGGTCGCACTGTTGGCACAGTAGGCTCTCCCTGGGCTTGTAGTTTTGTCTGTGGCGCCCGGATTCGATGAGCAGGTTGTGGGCGCTCAGTCTGTAGCGGCTCAGGATCTGTCTGCCTCTGGGGTTTGGCAGTTTCTCCAGATATGGCGCCAGTTTATATTGTCTCTGTAGACTCCGGTATATTGTCAGTTTCTGGGATGTCTTTATGTCGTTCCTCCAGTCACTGATATACTCCTCTTGGCTCTCGTTTATTGTCTTCTTGATTTCGGCTTTTGTGTGGCCGCGCTGAGTGACATTTTCTTCAGGCCGGGTCAGGGTGAGATGTTCTGGGGGGCCTGGTTTACCTGGGACCCCTTGGTGTAGCAGGGCTTTATGGTGATAGGAGCTTTGCCTGCTGCTGTGTAGATGGGCCCAGAATGATAGCGCCCTCTTCTGGATTGTGAGTTGTAGTGGGAATCTGCCCAGTTCTGCCCGACAGGCACTATTTGTGGTGCTCCGGTGGACTTGGAGAAGGTGTTTGCAGAATTCTAGGTGGAAAATTTCTGTTGGGCTGGAATCCCACCTTGACCAGTCTGGGTATGTGTCCGGACCCCAGACTTCACTGGCATACAGGAGGATTGGAGAGATGATGGAGTCAAAGATTTTCAGCCAGACCATTACTGGTGGTTTGAGATGATAGAGTTTTCTTCTGATGGCATAGAAGGTTTTGCACGCCTTGTCTTTCAGCATCTCTATGACTTGTTTAAAGCTTCCTGATTGGTTGATTTCTAGGCCCAGGTAAGTGTACCTGTCGGTCGCTGTGATTGTGGCATTATTTAGTGTGAAGGTCGGGTGCCTGGGGAATTTTGAGTTTCTCTTCTGGAACACCATGATGTTGGTTTTCTTTGCATTGATGGGTAGTGCCCACGTGGAGCTGAATTTTTCTAGGATTTGCAGGTTGTCTTGGAGACCTTTCAAGGTTGCTGATAGCAACAGAAGGTCATCTGCATACAACAGGAATTTCACCTGGGTGTCATGGAGGGCGAGACCTGGTGCTGAGGAGGATTCCAGAGCTGTGGCCAGTTCATTGATGTAGATGTTGAAGAGCGTTGGACTGAGGCTGCAGCCTTGTCTGACTCCTCGGCTCTGCTGGAAATCAGCTGTTCTTTTCCCGTTCACCTTCACGCTGCATCTGTTCTCTGTATAGGAGCTTCTGATGACGTCATAGGTTTTACCTCCTATTCCGCTCTCCAGCAGTTTCAGGAATAGGCCCGGGTGCCACACTGAGTCGAAGGCCTTCTTAAAGTCCACAAAACAGGCTTAAATCTTCCCATGCTTTGTATTGTGGACGTGGCTCTTGATGAGGCTGCGCAGGGTGAAGATGTGGTCAGTGGTGCGGTGGTTTGGCATGAACCCAGCTTGGCTTTGGTGGAGGACATTGTGCTGGGTGAGGAAGATGAGGATTCTCTTATTTAGGATGCTGTTGAACAGTTTCCCCAGGTTGCTGCTGACACATATCCCTCGGTAGTTGGCCGGGTCGTACCTGTCCCCACTCTTGTGGATTGGTGTTATAAGGCCTTGGTTACAGTTATCTAAAATGTATTTGTATGTGGTCGCATTACCATTACCCTTCACTGGAAATAAGGGGCCTAGCCTAAACCCTAAAAAACAGTTTGAGACTGTTTACCCAAATTTTTCAGAATGTACTATACATTCCGGTAGGTAGCATTCTCCTGACATCTGCCAAACCCAGATTCATCCAGCAGACTGGCAGATAGGGAAATGTTATTCATCACTGCAGATAACACTATCCCGATGCACAGTTCTTGTGCTGATGTCACCTCCAGAGGCAGTTTGGAACTCTTTAGGGAGTGATGCTAAAAAGGATAGGCGATTTTTAAGGGCCACACACTTCAGCACACTGCGGTTTTGCTCTTTGAGTTTGTGTGGCTGAGTTATTGTTACTCTTAGTCACTTCCATTTCATATTTATAGCACTTCCAGTTGATGATATGGCTTTGTTTAAAATCACTGAGCTCTTCAGTACGACTTATAATACTACTAATGTTTGTCTATGGAGATTGCATGCCCCTATACGTTTGGCAATATAGTATTTGGTATTTGTGTGGTGTTGGTTTTTAACCAGGTAAATTTAGAATGAAATGGTATTATGTTTTTTAGACACTTTTTTTGCCTACCTCTACAATTTAAAAAGGAAGTTATAGCTAAGATTAGTCATAAAATGTGCCAAATTTATTAAAGAAGAATCAGTCAAGAATTTTTTTTATGACTATGTACACCAGCCATGAGGGGGCCTTACAAAGAGTTGTGTGTCTGACATGCCTAGGGAGTTGCGGCAAATTTATCATGCCACCATTTAAAAACATTAACATAATTTACACTAATGTAAGCGTCCTACCACACTATTGATACATTTCCCCATTGTGTCCATTAGTAATAACAACCAACCCAACATGAATAATATTAATATTGGCGATATGTGGGATTTTAACGGTGATCTTGCATCCCTCTCTTTTAGCACTTCAGTTTAGATATGAGGAGTCTGGTTAGATGTACAGCTATGTGACATAATTTGCTGCCTATGATTACCTTACATTTACAGGTTTTCAAGGAGATTCTGTAGAAGGCAAAGACTGAAGCATTAACTTTAATGGATTAATCAAGATGAGAGAGAAGGAGAGAATGATCTGCTCAAATGTTCATTGATTCATCTCCAAAACACTTTAAAATGAGAATTCTATGTAAAGCCCAGGCAATGCTGATATATCAGAAAGTTAAACCCAAATCTAATCCATTCTAAAAAGGGGAAAACAGTACAGCTCGATTAGCGTCTCAGACCCTATTTTCAAACCAATTTGATGTTCCTTCAAACAATAGAAAGTCACTGCGCTAAGGGCAGATGTTATCAAATCCTCTACAATTGCTTCCAGATTAGTACTTAGAACTAAGTAGATTCATTACATCATTAACATATCAATATCAAACGTACATACAATGCCGAAAATAATTGACATTCCGTGTCATTGTCTCTCTGACTCTGCTTGCAGCTTCAGGAACTCCTGAAATTGAGTCCTCTGCCTTGTTTATTCATTTACCAATATAAAAAATAATGAATGGAAAATGCTTTTGGAATTAAATATTTTTACTTATTTAATTATGTGTATTTTTATATTAAAAGGGTATTCCCAGAATATACATTTATCACCTATCCATAGGATATGTCATAAGTGATTGCTGGGATCCCTCACAGCTGGGACCACCGTGATCACTAAAACAGGGGGTTCTAAGTCCCCCTTCCTACTTAACTGCAAGACCGCAGTGAGGAGAACATTCAATACAGCATCAGACGGGCATGCGCCGTGCCGCTCCATTCAATGTCTATGGAACTGATGGACACAGACAAGCACATGAATGGAACTGTTCGTCTGCCCCTCCATTCAAGATCCCCCTCAGCTCAGGTGTATAACTAGGACTAGCCTGTTCTGTAACATCTACTGTGAGAGAAGCCAGAAAAAAGCACTCCTTGGGTAATAGAGTCGGAATCCCTTTTGGATACTGGTATTCACCAGAGGCATAGGGATTTCAAGATGTCTGATAAATGAATAGGTTTTTGTAGACTATTACTGTGTTTTTCTCAGCCTGTGCTGGTGGCAGGTGATAGTTGGTCGGTAGCGTTCTTTCACATTCACCACCAGGAATAGTGAGGAATGCAGGTGTCTGAACTCGCCTGTTATCCAGTGATAATGGGTGATGGCTCTTGATCTCAGACTATGCAGAACATTTGCACAGCATAATCTACTGGCTTGTAATATGCTGAATTTCAATAGGAAATGTCACATTGCTTGTGAGTTTTTGGAAGATCCATGAGCAGAATACAGGCTGTATTTGTCAATAGAGTGCAGACGTAGACATTTGTAAAACATTTCAGCACTCTGCTGAAGGTTCCGAAAGTATTTGAAATTACCAATAGAAATGCAGGGTAATAGTTTCTGATATTATCATTATGTTAAAGGCCTCATATTTATACAATTCTGCATTGTAATGACCTATAGTAGATTTCCAATGACTGAAGGTTGCATTCCCAACAACTTTTTGATCAACTTGAAAATCATATTTTTCTCCTTTGATTTAAATGTCTCTGATGAAGTCTAACAGCTTAAAATGGACTTAAATAATAAATTAGAATGGATAGAGTACTATACCCAATCACCTAGCTCCAAGGAATAAAGCGCTTTCTTGTTACGTGTAATATTCATCCATGCTCATCTTATTCCTTTTATTTGAGTTGCATTTTTTATTTACTGAGATCATTTTCCAATTACTGCCCTAATGAAGGGATTTAGAACTGATATACAGGTCTTACATTGTATTCCAGCCTGTAAATAGTTATCAATATTACAGTCTTCAGCATGTTATCACATACAGAAATACAGAAACACAATGCAAGACTGAATCTGCAGGTAGTATAATCCATGTTAAAAGTCAACTCATTTCACGCCAGGGAGCAGAATGATAAAGATCTTTGCACTTACCCTAAAGCTGGCCATATATTGTTCAAAATTTCAAAGAGACATGAACAATTAAATTACATGTCAAGTCTATGAGTGGGGGAGGAGGGAGAGATTTCTATCTACTCCAGAGTCCATACTGAAGAAACGTAATTGGATCAAGAAGGACTCACAACATGCGAACTTCAGTTCCTCTGAAATGAACACGTCAGTTGTCAACAGAGATACAGTATCTTGGATGTGGGTTTGACAACTCCATCTCATAATGACACCCGGGCTTCTATTTATCAGAAACCCAAAAATAAAAGGAAAACAAAAAATAGCTCATGCAGGGGGGCAGAAAACACAACTGCCCCAATAACAAGGACTACAAACCAGGCCAATAATGTTCATTACTACTAATCAGTACCTTTACCCCCCTGAATCCAAAGTCCCAGCATTGGATAAATAACAAAAATTGGAGGAAAGAGATTTATGACTGCTATATGATTGTAATTTAGGGCAATAACGTTGTACTCAAAACTTGTCTTCAATACATTGACAGGCTTTGTGGGACTTAAAGAACAATGTGGACATAGTCATTAAAATGGCGCACAAAGGGAGTTCCATTGTTGTACTTGATGCAAGTGTATATTGTGATCAGATTTACAGATTTACAGATTTACTACAGAAATTAGCAGAAAATATCCCAGTAGCCTGTAAAGCAGCATTATTTAAACTTGTGGAGAAAGAATTGGCTTTGGGGGTGCTCACTAAAAAGCAGGCTGAATTTTTGATAATTAAATACCCTGTTACGTCTATTATGCATGTTTTACCTAAGGTACACAAGGGTGAGTATCCACCACCAACAAGACCCGTAGTTTCAGGAATAGGATCGTTAAACGAGAGGCTGTGTGTATGACTTGATGGCCTGCTGCAGCCTCGCGTTCAGGTTAATCCCGGCTATATAAAGGATACTAAAGAAATCCTATGGGTATTTATGGATAAGGAATGTGAGAAGTCATACTCATGGCTCAGTTGTGATGTTGTTCTTTGTGCGCATCCATTCCCCAGGATATAGCCCTGCTAGCTTTAAAACACCACCTCAGCAAATATAGTGACTTTACGGATGACTAAAGAGAATACACATTACATGTGACTCACTTCCAAATAATATACATTTATTTCAGCTTAAATAAACAGTATTATTTACAGGTTAGAGGAGTAGCCATTTGGGCAAAATACTCTGCATCCCTGGCAAATTTAGTCATGGCACACTGGAAAATGTTATCTATCATGACTGTAAGCTATTTTCATAATGCATTACGTGGTATGGGAGATGTATTAAAGATCTCCAACCCATATGGGAAGGAGACATGTCAGTGGTCTTCGATTTCATTTTTCTTCAAAAACAACAATAATGTGAATTTAAAGTTCATGCATCACAGCCATCCCAAACAATTTTTTTTTGTTTATTTGGGAATGCTGTGTCAAAATCCATAGATACTTGCTCTTACTGCAAAGAAATCACAGGGAATACAGTTGCCATCCGAGGCACACAGTAAAGGCCACACCAGTAGGGAAATTATACAGTGCGAGAAGATATTGCAACAGCAATGTGTCTTATATGAAAGAGTCCACAAACATTGTGAATAAGTAAATATGTAGAGGATATCCTCAGTGGATGCTAAATCAAGCAGGACATTTTGTCAGCAAACAAACTCGAAAGGAAATGATATTGACAAAAAAAGATGTAAAAACAAAGACCTACAGACATATAAGACCATCAAACATATAACATATATAGTAGCTAAATATCTGCCTGTCCTCTTTGATGATGACATTCTCAGGAATATTTGTCAGGATGGGTGTCACGTATCATCACTCAGAGCACCCAATCAAAATTCTTTGTTATCCCCCAGTTTATTCCCTTCCCAACAACCTAATAGGATCTGCTTGCATCACCAATGTTTTTTCAAATGTTGAGCTAATAGATGTAAACTGTGTCAGAACATTAAAACTACCAAAAAGTGTGAAGATATGGTAAAAAAATAAAAAAAAGACAGCATAAAAGAGCATAAAAAATTATAGCGATCATGCATGCAGTACAGAAAGCAATATGTGGGATGTACCACATGCAAATAAAAAATTAGGATATTGGAACACCTCAATCAGAATTCGAACCCACAAAATAGCAATATTTCATTTTTTTATAGATGTTTTTTCAGGGTCTCTACGCAGTTTCTGTGTAAAGGGCATAGTAAAAGTGAGAAGTCCAGTCAGAGAAGACGATTGGAGGTGTTTTCTGGATAGAGGAGCCTTCTGAATTTACTTTCTTAACACCAGAACTCTCAAAGGCCTCAATTTGAAGAAGGAACTAATGTTTAATTATTAGAAATATCAGAAATTACATTACCACTATGCATAGTTTTTCCTCCATACTATTGCAGTTAATATACAACTATATATCGAGCTATAGGACATATATGTAAAAAAATATATGCTTAAAACTAAGTTGTTCCCTTTTTTTATCTGTTTTTTGAAATGTAACTGCATATTTAGCGTCATAGAATACAACTTATATACAATAGCACCCAAACATGAAGCACGGCCAGTATAATCCAAATATATTTCGCCTATATAATGCCATTATATTGTTCTTGTACAGATAAATACTGGTCACATTTTTAAATACACGAACGTAAGTTTATAAAAGGTTTTTACAGTGTTTCTTTTTGTGTCAATTTAGATTTTTGACCTAGATCAGGATGACGATAATGATAATGATCAAATGTGTCAGATAACCCAACAACAGGTGATTGAATAACACCTCTTTTTAAACACCTCATGGAGTCTTAAACAACAGGCTATGATTAAGAGCTCGGTTGGTGTTTGAAATGCGTAAGTGGTTGCTTTTATTTCCCTTGTGATATCTGTCTAACGATGTATATGAAATAAAGACATACTTACCTTTTGCAACACAGTGTGCTGAATCATTTACTGTAGATAGCTGTCGGCTGAACACTTGTTTAGCTGAGAGCTTTTCATCCCAGCCCTCCCCCACACAGATGCACGCTTGGCCGAGTGTTCATGTGTTACCAATAGGGAGAAGAGAGTAAGTTGCTGCCATACACCTTTGGCAGCGGCTTCCTACCTTATGAAAAAAAGGATTGGCCATGTTGAAATCCAAAAACTGATCCCCCCCTCATATCTGCCATCGGGGGGAGAGTCGAAACACTGGCATACATTTTAGATGGTCAACTAGCCCCGCCGAAATCTTCAGGTTTGGTTGACATTCATCTAATGTGTATGACCAACTGAGGGGCGTCGCTAGCACCGGGCCTTGTTTGGCCCTGTGCTTCGGGTCCCCGGTGACTGGCACCGGGTCGCAGCGTTCGCAACCATGACCGGGCCGCGGCCGCCCACACCGCATCTGTAAAAGTTACTATAGTAACTGGGACCTATGTAAGAAAATACACGGGCCCCTGTTACTATAGTAACAACACATACTTATCCATCTTCCTTCCCGAGTGCAGCGGAAGTCCTGACGTCTTCTCGCGTCATGAAGTCACGACGCTGTGCTCCGCGGATGACATCACGACGCTAGATGGTGTTGGGACATCTACTGCACCCAGAGCTGAAGAGGAGGTAAGTGTAACGTTACAGTCTGCTGTGATGCTCTAACTAAGCCTACTTTGTGGTAAGCATAGATACAGGGTCTAACAGACCGTGTCACACATGGACCCTGTATCTAAGCCTACCACATGGTATTCTTAGATACATGGTCCATGTCTGATCCTGTCTGATGGGCCCTTTATCTAAGCTTACCAGATAGTAAGCTTAGATACAGGGCCCCAGCAGACAGTAAAAGATTACAGTATAAGATTACTGTCTGCTGGGGCCCTGTATCTAAGCCTACCTTGTGATAGGCTTAGGTACATGGTCTAACAGACAGTATCACACATGGGCCCTGTATCTAAATATTTTATTGAAATAAACCCCCCCACAACCCTCATTAACCATTTTATTGAGAATAAAAAAAAAGTCAATGAAGCAGTACTCTAATCCGACGTAGTCCAACAACCGAAACCGTAAAAAAAAACACAAACACACAAAAAAAAATTAGTAACACATAAAAAAGCAGAACAATTATTATTCTTACCTTTCCTGGGACCAGCGCTGGAGCCGCAATGTCAGCGAGCTGGGACCTATATCTAATCCTATCATGTGTGATACTGTGTGCTGAGCCACTTTATCTAATCCTATCCATAGCTATAGGGTCAGAGTGCTACAGATATGCTGACACACACACACACACATAGAATATCAGAAGAAAAATGGGGAAAAAATCAACACACTCTCCTGCACTTGTATTTCAGAATTAGGGAACACCCATATTAACATTTTTAACTGGGCTTTAGTCCCATAGAAATGAATAGAACCCTCATTAACCATTTTATTGAGAATAAAAAATAATCGTCATTGAAGCAGTCCTCGAATCCGACGTAGTCCAACAACCGAAACCGTAAAAAAAACACAAAAACACAAACACATACAAAAAAAATTAGTAACACATAAAAAAGCAGAACAATTATTATTCTTTCCTTTCCTGGGTCCAGCGCCGGAGCCGCAATGTCAACGAGCTGGGACCTATATCTAATCCTATCATGTGTGATACTGTCTGCTGAGCCACTTTATCTAATCCTATCCATAGCTATAGGGTCAGAATGCTACAGATATGCTGACTCACACACACACATACATATACACACATATACATACACGCACACACATTTTTTTTTTGGGGGGGGGGGGTGAACATATGGTAGTACAAGGATACTTACTGCTGGGGCCCTGTATCTAAGTCTATCATATGTGATACTGACTGCTGGGGCACTGTATCTAAGTCTATCATGTGTGATACTTTGCTGGGGCCATGTATCTAAGCCTATCATGTATGATACTGTCTGCTGAGACAAGGGTATGTGGGACTACCTACAGGGGACTGCATGGCACTGTCTACAAGGGAGATGTTTGGCAGGAGGACTGTGTGTGGAACCATACAGGGGGGTTGTGACACTATATACAGGGGGCACTGTGGGGAACTCTCTACAGGTGTCTCTGATTAGGGCCCCGAGACATAACTTTGCTTGGGGCCCCAGAAATGCCACATTTGTCCCATGATCGTTAGTACAAGGATACTTACTATTCCGGCCCACTATCTAATGCTACATTCACACAGATTTCCACATGTAAATAACACGCGGAAATCTGGTCGTGTGCATTGCGTTTTTGCATCAGTATTGCATGTGTTTTTCACGCACTTGCAAGAACTTTTTTTTTTCAATGTAACTGATGCGTGAAATACGGACATCGTATGGATGTCGTCCGTGTGCTGTCCATGGTTTTCACGCACCCATTGACTTCAATGGGTGACTAGGTGCGTGGAAACGCACTAATATAGGACATGCAGTGAGTTTCACGCAACGGACACTCGCTGCGTGAAAGCCCACGCATGTGTGAATAGCCCCATTGAAATCAACGGGTCTGTGTGCTGTGCGTTATTTCACGCTCGTCTGAATGAGCCCTAAGTCTATCATGTATGATACTGTCTGCTGGGGCCCTGTATCTAAGTCTATCATGTGTGATACTGTCTGCTGGGGCCCCGTATCTAAGTCTATCATGTGTGATACAGTCTGCTGGGGCCCTGTATCTAAGTCTATCATGTGTGATACTGTCTGCTGGGGCCCTGTATCTAAGTCTATCATGTATGATACTGTCTGCTGGGGCCATGTATCTAAGCCTATCATGTGTGACATGGTCTGCTGGGGCCAAGTATCTAAGCCTTTCATGTATGATACTGTCTGCTGAGACAATGCATCCAATTCTATCCAGCAGTGTAGCTATAGGAGCCTTAGTCTTATAGATATGCTATCTCCCATATATATGTAAAAAAAATATCGATTTTTCAGGGGGGGTATATGTCTCGGGAGTTGTGCCCCTGATCTTTTAAGACCCTAGCAATGCCCCTGGACCAACTTATCACATTGCAGTCGCTGCAGGAACATCTCTTCCATTCAGGATTTACTGCAAGTTCCAGCATAATAACAAGTCCATCAAGTTGTGATTTATTAGCCTGGCTAAATGATTGTTGTATGCGAGAAAAATAAAGCACTAAATATAGAATATCAGAAGAAAAATGGTGAAGAAATCAACACACTCTCCTGCACTTGTACTTCAGAATTAGGGAACACCCATACTAGCATTTTTAACTGGTCTTTTGTCCCATGGAAATGAATAGGTTCCATTGACTGATCCATTGTGGTCCGCTCTTTCCCAAAGACATACTGCAAAAAACACTAGTGGAGATGCGACCTTAGTGATCATTGCCATAGATGAATTGCAGACGTTACTCATGTGGCCTCAAAGTGTTTGCTTCTTTTTTCATAAGATTTTCATCCATTTAATTTTGAGCAAGACTCCATGAAATGAATTACTTCAACTTGATTTTATGTCGTTATTACGTTACAGGCTAGATATAAGTACAATACCAAAAATTATAAAAAAATCTGCAAATCTCTACATTGTACTAAAGGTAAATATGCCAAAAACAGCATCAGTATTGCATTCCCTGCTCCTTATCAAGTCCCAGCACATTGTGCAATGTTTTGTATACCAGCTTGTTTCCATCACTGATCAAACTAACTGGTTTCACTCATTCACACAACCTCTGCCTTCTATCTATATATAGCAGAGCTGAGGGGAAAAGTCCATACAGTTGAGTTTGTCATGTGCGGCTACATCTCGTGAAATAACAATGTGTTATCACTAATTTTGCATAGGACTGCATGTAACATAGTTGGTAATTATGACACATATAATATAGTTCCCCAATTGTTCAATGATAAGTGCTATTAAATTACTACATCTGTACAACTTTAAAAAGTATGCTTGTCAATCATAGAAGTCCTGGATTTGGGGATTTACAGGATTGTTTCATGCGGACAGTCCCTTTTCAGATTGAAGCTGCTGCCGTGATCAGCTGATCGCCACAGCTCTGGATTCGTAAACTTCTGGCAATCAGTTGATTTTTGAGAATGAAGTTGCTACCGGCTTTATATTTCCCTTGCAACTATGGCTGCCTTACTAGTAGATGAACTCAGGGCTTGTTTTATTGAGACTACTCATTTAATATTACCGTGTGCACAGCATAGTGAAAAAGGATTTAGTCGCAAATATATTAACAAATGAAACATTAATTTGTACCACTATCGTACGTTATATATGTAGATTCCGCTGTTAGTTCATATACTAATTAAACTCTTGCCTGTCTGTATAAATGTGTGAGCTCTCACTTCAATGATGAGACGGCTTTATACTTACAGAAGTGATATAAAAGGGCATGCGACAGAGTTCATATTAACCGAAGTCTCGAGTAAGTGACTGGAGCTAGGGAGCAGCACAGCAACAGCTTCTCATTACACGAGACCTTTACTTCATAATGACAGTTATTAGCATTCTGATATAATAAATGATATTAACATTTATTAATATGAATAGCACTGTGCTTCTTCTTTACTGTTTAACAGCATTTGCCTCAGACATTTTCCTCATTTCCAGATGACATGCTGCAATCTTTGAATTTTCACATTAACATAAACATTTTTATGTTAGAACTCCAGATGGATCTGAGAATTGTTGAGTTTCAGATTTGCAACAAACTTTATATCTACTATGTGGGAATACAACAACCTATTAAATGTACCCCAACCTGCTTGTGTACCAACACCCCAAAGTAGCCCACAGTAACCGGTACCTATATTGCAAGGTACAGATGTTTACACCCAGAGACGTAACTTGAAGCTCCTGGGCCCCAAAGCAAAATCTGTAACAGAGCCCCTACCTACTATATGCCACATACAATACTGGTGTCTTCTTATACGGCAGCGAGGCCCTTGGGCCCCATCATGCATCAGAACCCGGGTGCGACTGCAACCTCTGCACTCCATATAGTTACCCTGTTCCCAACTACCTAACATATTAGAGCCAATTCTAAGGAAAATATGTTTCTCTCTATCTATCTATCTATCTATCTATCTATCTATCTATCTATCTATCTATCTATCTATCTATCTATCTATCTATCTATCTATCTATCTATATTTATTTATCTATCTAATATCTATTTATTTATCTCTATCTCTGTCTATCTATTCCTTTTATTCTTATATTTATTCATATCTATATATACACTATGCTTACTACAATTATATTACCTTAGAATGGCCATAGTCTTGATAATACAATAATTGGACCATGCAGTAGTCTTTCAGACTATTTGCTCTATATTGATTCAAATAAATGAAACAACATAAAAATAAAATGATTGAGCAATCCAACAAAAATGTAAGTGGGTTGCAAGGATGAGCAAATGTCTAACCAAGAGTATATGGCCTTCTTAAGACCTTTATCTTAACCTAATTCAACTTGATGGACTAAATGTTGGCCATGCAAAGTCAATTATTTTAAAGGCAGATCCTAATAACATATTGATTTCCTACTTTTGATAAATAACTACTAAAATATGCCTTAATAATTTCATGAAGTCCCATCTACGAGACCAGCTACGCTCACTATACACTAACAAAAATGATAAGGAATATAGAGCCAGCATTGGCGGCATATATCATGAGAAAGGCTGCATTTTGCTCTTTTTTCCTACAGTTATTCTAAATAAAAGCTTGTTTATCCACCCCCTTACGGCAATAACCAGTATTTTCTGCTTTATTGTTTGGCAGGGTTATCTGCTAACTAGGTATCACTGCGGGGGTGAGATTGATTTGTTTTTACAAATCCATAAAATGCATTTATTTCCTCTATATCATGTGTGTTTATTATACCCACCCGCATTCTTTTTAATTTATTTTCATGCTATGTATTACATATATTTACTAGTTAATTGATTCTAACACATTGGTTTTCCAGATTAGAAGCCGCATATACCTGATTAGCACAATATAGAATTTTTCACTCGATTGTCCATTTTCTCCTTCTGTAAATCTGTTTTATAGTAGAATTGTAGTATTTGATATGTCAAATGTCATTCTAATTAGTTATTTCTCTATGTGCCAGTTATTTTGAGTTATACTTTTGGCCAAACAAAAAGGTTTTGTTCACACACGGCGGATATGCTGCGTAAAAGCACACAGCGTATCCGCCCTGGGCACCGCAGGGAATTCCGGCCAAAAAAACGCAGTTTTTCATCCGGAATGTCCGCTGCGGAAAACTGCACATTATAAAAAAAAATTCATACTTACGTAGCCAGGGCGACACGTCCCTCTGTCGTCCTGCACCTCGGCCCCCTAGGATGACGATTCATCCCATGTGACCGCTACAGCAGTCACATGGGATGACATGTCATCCCAGGAGGCCGTCCTGGACGAAGAAGCACAGAATTCTGGGGAAGTATAAGATTAATTTTTAAGGTGGAATCACAGCTTTTCCGCAGCAAAAATCACATCTGCTATTTGTTGTCTGATTTACATCCCCATTGAATTAAATGGAGAAAACCCACAACAAAAAAGCAGTGATTACGCAAATACACTTGACATGCTACGGATTAAAAAAACGCACCACACGCCAATTTCTAAAAGTTTTTTCCGCTCATCATTTACGCAGCATGTGGATGAGATTCGATCAAACCTCATCCACTCTGCTTCTACCGTATTATGCTGCGGATTTTCAGCAACTAAATACGTTGCGAGAAAAATCGCAGTATTTACGATATGTGTGAACTTACCCAAACAATGTGTAAATGGTGCAAACTAAAACAATACAAATGGAAATCAACTCTCCATGCACTAAATTCTTGTGGGCTTGTCATTATACCAATCAGTGCTGCAGTGTAAAGCATGTGGGTGGATCAGAGGAACAGCCTAAAAACCTGATGCAAGAGAAAGGGCTAATTAAGCTTCCCTAAAGTCAATGCAGCAAGGCACTAATGGTACTTTCTGCAAATGGCACTAATGTCCTAATGGAGTAGAGCTGAAATGCTGACAAGAAGCCAACTTGTAAGAATAAAAAATAATAAACACAGAACACAGTAAAAATAATGGAAGCTTTAAGCCATCACAACATTACAGAACGATGCATGCTGGTCTCAAATTGTAGCTAAGAATGAATATTCGGGGCAACAGTAGGGATGACAGAAGTTTTATGCCCATCGCATTTACTTTTATGTTCGGTATTATTGGGGAGTGATAAAAGTGGAAACAGAATGTCATTGTAAAACCCCTTTACTTTCGATTCTCTGCAGCCTAAGGGTATGTTCACACGCACAGTTAAAAACGGCTGAAATTTCGGGAGCTGTTTTCAAGGGAAAACCGTCTCGGATTTTCAGCCATTTTTGAAGCAGAAAACGTTTTTTGAGGCTTTTTTTTAAGCCGTCTTAGGAGCTGTTTTTCGAAAAACAGCCCCAAAAACTGCTCAAAAAGTGACATGCTCCTTGTTTTTACGCGGCGTCTTTTTACGCGTCATTTTTTAAAATAGCGGCGTCTGAACTAAATGCCAGCTTACCCATTGATTTCAATGGGAAGCTGTTTGTCTGCGTTTCACTAGTGTTTTTCAAGACGTATTTCGAGGCATTTACGCCCTCGAAATACGCCTGAAAACACTGCGTGTGAACATACCCTAAGGTTAGAATCACACGAACGTGTCCATTTTGTGCGCGTAAAAAATGCAGCGTTCCGTGTGGTATCCGTGTGTGTCTGCGTTTTTTACGCTCCTATGTCATCCGTATGTCATTTACATCTTCAAAAAAAAATCTAAGGAGCTGTTTTTTCTCCCCTCATAATTTCTTTAGCAATTGGTGCGTGAATCACGGACAGCACACAGATGACATCTGAGTGCTGTCCGTTGTTTTCACGCACCCATTTGCTTAAATGGGCTGCGTGGTGGGCAAAACCGCACAAAAATAGGACCTGCAGTAAATTTCACGTTGCGGACACACACTGCGTGAAAAACAACGCATGTCTGAATAGTCCCATTGAATTACATAGGTCCGCGTGACGGCCGTAGTTTCAACGGCCGTAACCCTCAGTAAGTAGGTAGCCAAGACTGTGTTTTGCCTAATTTGTTGCGCAATGAAACATGAAGAGCAGGAGACCATTCATCTACACCTGTTTCAATGTGAGGTTTAATATTTCAGTCTGTTGTTCTTTGGTGATCATGCTTGTAGGTTGCATTGATGTAAATAATAAAATGTGCTGCAATCCATATAAAAGTTCTTCTCTTCCATTAAACATTGTCTTTGTTTAGGCCAGCATGGCTTCAGTCATTGAAAGGCACTGGTAATACACATGGTTTTTGGAAGCGAATATCCAAATAATGCAGTTGTTTGGCTGACAAATACTTCCTCTGTAGAATACCAATTGTAGTCTTAAAAACCACCGCTTTTTTGCATTTCTGATTAAAAATAAATTGGTCAACTCATCTGCATAGTTAAATTATTTCTGGAACATTGGATTAGGTTCACAGAATTACAGGAGCATATTGCACAAAACCCAACATGAACCACAAAATGACATTGCTGGAAAAACTCACAATACATGTTATGAATATGAATTTGGAATGTGCCAAATATTCCTTTTTATTCAAACAAAACCAAACGTCTATTTTGAGCTTGTAGAACAAATAGTAAGTGACTTACCAGGGGATGTGAAATCTGAGCGTCCTTGGCCAATTAAGAGCTTTTTAACTTCTTCCGTGCATGCTCAAAATACATTATGATAAATGTTCTTTTCCTCTAGAAACATATTAATGGGACATGAGGGAGATAAGAGCACAAAGCTGCAATTGTGATTGATCATCAACACACCCTTACCTTTTACCCTAGCGTTTATTTCAGGAGAAAAAAAATCCTCAATGATTGTTAAATGATGTTATCTCCATTTCATTTATGTTTTATGTGAATACTAAATCCTTAATGTCTGGATGATAAACACTAATAGCAAAATAATATTAATTATTGTGATATAAAGAAAAACAAAAAAATAAAGACTACATAATACCTGTAGTATACCGATAGTAGATCTTTGTTCTTGTTCCAACAGGGTTGCTAGTAGTTTGTAGATTCATGGGGAGTCCATACAATTTTTCCAAAGTTTCTGTGATTCTTTTTTTCAGCTGAAGGATCTTATGCAGATTATTGTGATTGTAATTATCATCAGTTTAGAGGTTACAGTAAATGCTGCTAATGTATTACTATTAGTACATTGAGCTATAGACATATATTACTTATAATATTTGTGATTAATCTTTGTTTTTGACATTTTGACATAAAAATTTTGCCTATCTGTAGTTTTCGGATAAGTTATTCAGAAAAATAAGAAAAAAATCAACTTGACCAACCTGGGTTCAAATTCTAATACTCACACACTGTACTTAGTGTGGTAATAGGGCTCGCTACGGAATATTGGATAGTAAAGCCATCCATGCCCTTAGTAGTTGAAATCAGCTTTACAAATTTTTCTGAATTGGTGGTTATCAGGCCTGGAAGACAACTGCTTGCAAGGAAAACAGGTTACCAAACATGTTGAGGGTTACCTACAAGGTGAAATATAGAAATAACAAAGCACAGGTATCCCCGATTTACAGACTTCAAGGTGGTCAAGTGATTATTTTATACAATACCGTTTTTTACATAATATCATATTTTACTCTTCTATACTATATTATGATCCAAGAGGATAAGTAAAGCTTTGTTCACATCTGCATGGGGACTCCGTTCATGGGTTCCGTTGAATCTTTCCGTCAGAGGAACCCGTGATCGGAATCCAAACTGAAACAAACAGAAACCGTTGCATCATCATTGATTTCAATGGTGACGGATCCGGTGCAAATGGTTTCCATTTGTCACCGTTGTGTAAGGGTTCCGTTGTTTTGACGGAGTCCATACCATAGTCGACTGCAGTATTCATTCAGTCAAAACAACAGAACCCTTACACAACGGTGACAAATGGAAACCATTTGCACCGGATCCGTCACCATTGAAATCAATGGTGATGCAAACGGAAACCTACAGTTTCTGTTTGTTTCAGTTTGGATTCCATTCATTGGTTCTCCTGACGAAAGGTCCCGACACAGATGTGAATGAAGCCTAAGCCATACTATATCATATACAGTATCGTAGATTATTTAACTGTTGTTAGAATTTAAAAATGTAGAATCGTTTAAAAAAAAAAATCCCATTTAAACTGACTGTAATGAGAACTTATTATGTGACAATTGGAACAATTCAGTTATGAATTCATTAACAATTATAGGGATAGGAGGTGGAAATGACATTGCAAGCATGTGCTGTCTTCAATTCATGACGTTCCATGCTCAGAAAACGGGCAAAATAAATATTAAAAACAATAGTAGTAGTAGTATTTAGTCATGTTTCACAAGTCGGTAGTTTTTTTACTTTTATATTTTAAAAGTGATATTTTTCCCAAATATGAATGAGGACAAAAAACAAAACACAGAAGAAAAACATTGCCCTTTTTGTCAGTCTGCAATGATTTCTACAAAGACCTGAAATAAAGAAATTGATCAAAATCTGAATGATTAAATTTGTATTTCCCTCGATAATCGCATGATCTCTTGTAAGGGGCGGATGTATATTTATGAGGTGGAGCTTAGCTTTGCTTGGTCTTCATTGCAGACAAATTAGTGGCGGAGGGTTTCTGATGCAGCATGCTTTAAGTCCTGGAGGGGGGAAAAAAGAGAGAGACAAAATCTAGAGATTCTCATTCACTTTTTTTCTTCTACATTTTCGATTGTGATTTTTAACAGAACCAAATCAAGAAAAAGAAGGTTATTATGGTTTTGCTAATATTTTCTTTTTTTTTTTCCTAGTTGTTGTTTTTTTAAGAAAATTATTTTAAGCAGGGCCATGAAAAGAAAATAATGAGCTATGCAAAATTCCTAAACTTAAAGAGAATTGTCAACAAATATTAAATTTATCCTGGTGTCCTTCTACATGATCATTGCCCTTCTTCTCATTTTCAGATCAGTCAAAGGTTTGTGACCTTTGTGTAGGCTTGAAGTGGATTGCTACTGTAAAGTCTTTCAATCACTGTTGTCAATCCATTCTGTGGTCGCTGAATACATGTTAATTATAATCATAATCAATACTATGTCATCTTTGAAAGACAATTTTCTTGGGAGTCCCGAATGCTGTTTTTCTTAATACATTCAAAGTATTGATGTTCTTTGATGAGATATACCAATGGAAAAGAAATTGAGGAGTTTTCTTCATATGTTCTTTTGATGTATCAATTTAAATAGCATTTACCAAGGCATTTCTTAAAATTTAATTCCACCCAAAATATATAAATAACCTATTTATGTTAGTTTATTCATTTATTTGTGTAGCCCTTTAAGATTTTGACTGGTCACTTTAATTGTAGAAAGCACACACAACAGTTACATAATAACAGTCTGTATATCATGGAAACAGCTGTGATGTATCACAATCCAACAACTGCCACTAAGTTGGACCTTTTTTATATTTTAATGTGTAATGGTATAATTGGTGGATAACTCCATCCAAATTTTGCAATATTGTAACATTACTTTATTATACTCATTAAACTGAACATAAATATATATTTGTACATGTTGGACAAAATAAAATCAAACAAACGTGTTCAAAATGCTCTTCCTATTCCTAAAAAGAACCATACTTAAAGGGATAGTACCATCTTGGACATTTATGGCATATCCACAGGATATGCCATAAATGTCCAATAGATGAAGGACCTGGTTTTTTCTCTAGTTCTACGCTTCTTCCATAGCCCCCAGCTACACTGTTTTCATAACCTCCATTCACTGATATGAGAGTTGCTGAAACAGCGTAGCAAAATGCCTCATAAGGCAGTAGCCGGAGCCCAGTGACAGCGGCAGATATTAGGATGGGGGTCAGTGGGCCCCGTGCTAGAGATAGGTGCGGGTCCCAGAGGTGGAACTACATCTATTGAACCTTTATAGCATATCCTGTGGATATGCCATCAATGTCAGTGATAGGAATACCACTTTAATACTAGTAGGACATTAACCTGTTCTTGTGCTATGGATATACCTAACAAAATTGCCTTTCTTTTAAGAGAGAAGAAGAGTGAAATGCCCTCTGTAATTCTAAAAATAAAACACTTCATAAAACACAGAAGAAAAAACTTAGTGGACTGGATTTCTAGGATATTTTTGTCATAATGGAAAAATTATTTATTAATACACTTTATTGTGATGTAAGACATGCAGACTTTAATGTTTTGGCTCATAATACATTCTAAATGTAAAACATATTTTTTTTTATTTTTTTTTTAAATATTCCAGGTCCTCTGCCTTGAGTAAAATATGAGTTCTAAAGCAAATACCATTATCTGGGATATTGCGGAATGTAAATATGCTTGGCCTATAATAGTTCTGAGGTGACGCATTCATGTTCGAACAAATCAATGAATCAGTTAGCATAAACAATAACAATTTTCAGAAATATAAAGGGGATTGTCCATATTTATTGCAGGGAGGAAAAAAAATCACTGTCTTATAATTTCGAAAAGCACTGAATCAAGGCACATAGAATAAAAGCGTGTGGAGGAATATACTTAACCACACAGGAGATTGTTACAGATATTTCACTAAGGGAGAAACAATACCTTTGGATGAAGTTTGAAATTGGAGAATTATTCTAAACAGAATGAGTGACATGCATTTGCAGCAAGTAAATTGAACATAAGAAATAGAATGATGTACAATACATTTAGATGTGTTAAATCAGCTTTATTTTTTTACATTTTATTGAGTTCTTGAATGGAAGACATCAAATAAAGCAGAAACAAAAAACAAAGTGATAGGATTCTTAAATTGTAACAGAATACATATAAAGTAGAAATCTTACCTTTCAAGTGAGTCTTTAAAGAATCACAGCTGGTGAAGGAAAACTTTTCAAGGTTATCAGCCTAGTTGAGATAGAACATGCACAAACTACCGTCTACAGTCAAAATGATGAAGAATACTGTTACCATCACCACTATCAATAACCTTATGAAATATAATACATGTGTACACTTATAGGAGACTTGATGGGACTGGAGGTTAGAAAAAGAAGAAGAAATGGGAGGTGACAAGGACTCTCAATATTTCCAACATGAAATCTACTTTATCTTACACATGGGGACTAAATAGGGGACTAAAGAGTTTTGTGCAAAACTTTATACTTGGCTCATACATTTATAGAAAAGAAAGTAAAGAGTATTAGAACTATGCAATTAATTCCTAGACTAGGAGAACATATTAAAAAAAAAAAACATGGTGGTGAACCTTCACTTTAATTCCTTCCCGCAAACTGAGGTAAGCAGTTGGTTATTATGTATGTCAGGAGGGTGATGTGGAAGGGCATTTGTGATTGACAGCTGCCCTCCTGTACTAGCAGTTGGGACTGGGGAAAAAAAAAAGTTAAAATAATGCAGGTAGACAAATATTTCCTTGGAAATCCTCCTTGGACCACCTTCAAACTTGCAAAGTTAAAATACATAAATATTTACTAAGGATCCACGTTGAAACTCCAGGGACGTCTCTCAGCCTCCCTCTGTAGGTATTGCACATCAGAATGCTCCATCAGCCCTTCTGTTTTATAGTAAGTGACACCTCTGGATCTCCACAACTTTCTGTCAATCTAGCGGTGTCGCCCTGTATTACAAATGTTTGCGCTAAGCAGCGGTCTGGACATGTTTAGGTTAAGTCTGCAGAACTTCATATTAATAAAAAAAAGAAAATATTAAACTGGTTTCTTACTAGAGTTTCCTATAAACTTGCTACAACTGCATCTATCAACAATGCTCTGATGTTATTGTATAATGAGCTGCTTTATGCATCAAAATCTATAGATTTCACTGATCCAATATAACACTATTTGGTCAAACTAAAACATAAATTCTAACCTTGGAGCAGAATTGAAATAAGCAAAGTGTCTCTATGGTCCTTGCATCAAGCCCGGGAGCTTCTTTAATTGGATATTGCTGTTTATTTCTTGAAAGCTGTATATTGAATATATATTTTGACAAACTGCATTTGTTTTTGGCTTGGTATTTAACTTATCCATATTAATGCAATTATATGTAGCAAAATGGAATATGATTATTTAGTAAGTGGGGGTGATGTTTGAAAATATACTTGCTACTTCCTTACAACTTATGCCAAAGGTTGTTAATGGACTTTGCATCGTATTAGTAATGATTGCTGTATAGAATATCCTGGAAGTATAGAGAAACGGCAATCCACTAATGCTCGTCCTTCACATTTGGAATACATCCTATATCACTATGTAACATACAGCTATCTATTCTGCAATTCAATGAGAAAAAGATGTGCTTATTTAGCATTCATTTTGTATAGTGCGGTTTTGAAAGCCTCATATTCTGCTGAATACATATAAAATGTCTAGTACATTCCTATGCCAACATTTTAATGCTATTTATTTTCTAGAACAATGATAGTATTTATTGTCTGTAATGTTAAGGTAAGCAATAATTAGTAGATGTAATGAATTTGCTGCATTTATCCAAGAGAACTATTGCTTTTAGCACAAATATTGCTTTTATATAGTGATAAACAATTAAAAGTATGCAAAGAAATGCTTGGTAAGCGAAATAGCTAAAAATGCCACAGGAGACCTATGGTAATAAAAAGCTGTACTTATTTATACCAGCTTAGGGAAACTTGTCATCTTCTTTTTGTGTGCAGCCATCATGCACTGAAGGATTGATTCATGGTGAAATAGCCACTCAGCATCTTTATATTTGTAGCAATATCATGATCACCATTAAACATACTGTCTGTACTAGAATCTAGGTTTAACGGTATAAAGATAGAGGTAGAGGACGAAAGAGTTGCACAAATATAATAGTCTAGTTTATCTCTTACATAGTTTTAACGTTGAATCTATATTCTAGAGTAATAAAAAATTAAAAGACCTCTGTACTTTTTAAATATTGATGCCCTAGAATATGATATCAATTTGTGATGGGAGGAGTGTGACCACTGGGACACTATCGATCATAAGAACAAGTTTTACTAGGCATAGTGTAAGGGCACGTTCACAAGTGGCAGAGTTTTTCCGCTGCAAATGTTGGTGCAGATTTGGGGCAATTACGCAACGAATCTGCACCAACATTTGCATATTTGACAGGTAATTCAGACATTGCAGATATCACAGCGGACTTGCCACAGATTTCAGTTTTTTCATTTCAAAGGCTGAAATCCGCAGTGAAATTCCGCTTCTTCTCCGCAACAGACAGTGCATGATGCGGACTGAAAATTCCACACTGCAGCCTATGGTCCTCAGCGGAGTTTTCCGCAACGTCTGCACTAACTTTCCTAAAAATGTATTGAAACAACTGTAAAAAACGGCCGCAGGAGAATTCCACTGCGGACTGTCCGCAGAGGAATTCCACAGCAATTCTGCCACGTGTAAATGTGACCTTAATGTCATCTGTGTCCTTAAAAGGTTAAAGTGTTAGGTGCAAGTAGAGATGGAAGAATTATTTTGCCACACTTAACAGTCAAAGTGAATCAGCAGGGGGTGCAACCGTGTCCGATAGAGGAAAATTTGGCCTGGGGCCCATTGTACTCTAGTTACACCCCTGTGAATCAGGGTAGTTCACATTTTAGAGCATCAATGAAGAATAGAACTTGTAAAGCTTTGGTTATCTAATCTTTCCCACAATCGTCAGTTTTGAGGGCTGCACAATCCTTTCCTTCACTGAAACACTTGGTCACGTAAGCAGTAAAGTGTGTAGGAATCCCTGCCTATCTTCCTCATCTCAGTGAATCAGGTATGAATCAGGAATGCCAAGTGGGTAACACATGAATGATGATTTGCAGAGAGCATAACAATTCAGAGACGATATTTTTTTATGGTTTTATGTCCTAAAATAGCTGACTGCCTACATGACCAGTTCTGTCAGTAAGTAGAAGCAGAATGCAGCCAACACACTACATCTAACACCTATCGATTTAACCCCTTAAAGGCATCTGTTTGTAAATTGATGAACTGGCTTATCAATTTGACATAACTGAATTATATATATATATATATATATATATATATATATATATATATATATATATATATATATATATACATATATATACACTACCGTTCAAAAGTTTGGGGTCACCCAGACAATTTTGTGTTTTCCATGAAAACTCACACTTATATTTATCAAATGAGTTGCGAAATGACTAGAAAATATAGTCAAGACATTGACAAGGTTAGAAATAATGATTTTTATGTGAAATAATAATTTTCTCCTTCAAACTTTGCTTTCGTCAAAGAATGCTCCATTTGCAGCAATTACAGCATTGCAGACCTTTGGCATTCTAGCTGTTAATTTGCTGAGGTAATCGAGAGAAATTTCACCCCATGCTTCCAGAAGCCCCTCCCACAAGTTGGATTGGCTTGATGGGCACTTCTTGCGTACCATACGGTCAAGCTGCTCCCACAACAGCTCTATGGGGTTGAGATCTGGTGACTGCGCTGGCCACTCCATTACAGATAGAATACCAGCTGCCTGCTTCTTCCCTAAATAGTTCTTGCATAATTTGGAGGTGTGCTTTTTGGTCATTGTCCTGTTGTAGGATGAAATTGGCTCCAATCAAGCGCTGTCCACAGGGTATAGCATGGCGTTGCAAAATGGAGTGATAGCCTTCCTTATTCAAAATCCCTTTTACCTTGTACAAATCTCCCACTTTACCAGCACCAAAGCAACCCCAGACCATCACATTACCTCCACCATGCTTGACAGATGGCGTCAGGCACTCTTCCAGCATCTTTTCAGTTGTTCTGCGTCTCACAAATGTTCTTCTGTGTGATCCAAACACCTCAAACTTCGATTCGTCTGTCCATAACACTTTTTTCCAATCTTCCTCTGTCCAATGTCGGTGTGCTTTTGCCCATATTAATCTTTTCCTTTTATTAGCCAGTCTCAGATATGGCTTTTTCTTTGCAACTCTGCCCTGAAGGCCAGCATCCCGGAGTCGCCTCTTCACTGTAGACGTTGACACTGGCTTTTTTCGAGTACTATTTAATGAAGCTGCCAGTTGAGGACCTGTGAGGCGTCTATTTCTCAAACTAGAGACTCTAATGTACTTGTCTTGTTGCTCAGTTGTGCAGCGGGGCCTCGCACTTCTCTTTCTACTCTGGTTAGAGCCTGTTTGTGCTGTCCTCTGAAGGGAGTAGTACACACCGTTGTAGGAAATCTTCAGTTTCTTGGCAATTTCTCACATGGAATACCCTTCATTTCTAAGAACAAGAATAGACTGTCGAGTTTCACATGAAAGCTCTCTTTTTCTAGCCATTTTGAGAGTTTAATCGAACCCACAAATGTAATGCTCCAGATTCTCAACTAGCTCAAAGGAAGGTCAGTTTTATTGCTCCTCTAAACAGCAAAACTGTTTACAGCGGTGCTAACATAATTGCACAAGGGTTTTCAAGTGTTTTCTAATCATCCATTAGCCTTCTAACACAGATAGCAAACACAATGTACCATTAGAACACTGGAGTGATCATTGCTGGAAATGGGCCTCTATACACCTATGTAGATATTGCATTAAAAACCAGACGTTTGCAGCTAGAATAGTCATTTAGCACATTAACAATGTATAGAGTGTATTTCTGATTAATTTAATGTTATCTTCATTGAAAAAAACTGTGCTTTTCTTGCAAAAATAAGGAAATTTTTAAGTGACCCTACACTTTTGAACGGTAGTGTATATATATATATATATATATATATATATATATACATATATATATATACGGTGTTTTTCTTTTACATCCGTAAAGTGCATACAGTGCAACATTTCGGCAGACAAACCCACCTTTGTCAAGCATGTGAGATTCTTAACAAAGGCAGCTTTGTCTGCCGAAACGTTGCACTGTATGCACTTTACGGATATACCTGTTTGAATAAATACTACAGCAACTTGTTTTACACCGTGAAGGAGTCTCCATGGTGCTGTGTCCTTTTTGACTATACTGCATACCATTTAAACGTTTTCTTCGTTGCTTCTCACTGTCCACGTGGTAACTGGCTACAAACTTGAATTTAACCCCTTAAGTACCAAGCCTATTTTAATTTTTCCCTTTGTTTTGTGTTGCCATAATCTGAGACGTTGATGAAGTTGTGTTAAGGCGTTTGCTCCTTTTACAAGGAACTATGTGTGGAGACGTGTGCTTGTTACTCCAATCGCTCGTTACTCGGATCGCTCGTCCCCATACATTTCTATCATGTCGTCAGCACGTCTCACTATTTACACAGGGAGATGTGCTGCCGACAACAATAATATTTTCGGGATTCAAAAATTATACGATCGGCCGACGATTTGCACAGGGCAATGGTCGTGAATGAGCTTTCTGTGAACGCTCGTTTGCCCGATAATTGGCCCGTGTAAAAGGACCTTTGCCCTTGTTTTTTTGTTGGTACTATTTTGGGGTACATACAACTTCTTAATCACTTTATATATTCAATTTTTGTGTGAAATGACCAAAAAACAGCAATTGTGGCATTTTTCTTTTGTTGTACTGCGTTCACAGTTCAGGGTTAATAACATTATATTGTGATAGTTCTAACTTTTATGGACACGAAAATACCAATTATAATTGTTGTTTATATTATTTCACAGTAAAAATGTGAATTTTTTTTTATATTTTTTTGTAGTTTTTGTTAAAAACATTATTAGAATAATTTTTTCATTTTCTTTTAAAAAGTTTTACTTTGATCGCTCGTGCAATACACTTCAAAACTCAAACATACTTAAAGCGGTTGTGTAGGGTAAGAAAAACATGGCTGCTATCTTCCAAAAACTTCACCACACCTGTCAATGGGTTGTGTCTCATACTGCAGCTCAGCTCCATCAAATTAAGAAAAGGTGATCTGCAATACCATACACAAAATATTGACAAGTGAGGCACTGTTTTTGGAAGAAAGCAGCCATCTTTTTCTAATCCTGCACATCCCCTTTAAAGTTGGATATTGGCTTAATAGGAGGACCAAGTTTGCTTAAGAGCCTTCATTAGGCCCCCAGTCATCATGGGGGAACCGATGGGGGGACATAGGGTGCATGCCCCCTGCCTAACAACTTAGATGCTGCGGTTGCTCTTGACTGCGACCTCTAAGTGGTTGAACGTTTGCGATCAGAGTTATACAGAGCTATAATATACGGCTGACACCCACAGCGTATGGAGCGAGCTTAGTCTATGAGCCTGCTCCATACTTCTGCCCCTCCATCATGAGGTACATGTACGTTATAACGGTTTAAGAGATTAATGTTATAAAGTGTCAATTTGAAGACAGCAGAAACAGATCCTTGTGTTCAAAACTGTCTTACTCGCTGTTATTACCCATTAAGAGATTAACTTTCATTTTTCAAGTTGCACTGTGATTGGTCACAATTGGCAAAAAGGCCAGTTTTTTCTGTTAGAATGTTTTGATAAATGAGTTTTCCCTTGAATGCTGCAGACAGATTTATGAAATCAGAGTGTGTCGATATCTGTAAGTGTTGCACATTAGCTGTAATAATGTTACAGAGGAGTTGATGAGCTCCCTATGCAGATAGATAACTTAAAGAAATGCTATGCACAGATTTAGGCTGCAAGTGCACCATGAGACGGGTTAAACCCGCATCTAACGATAAGAAATTACCAGTAAATATTGGTTAAGTGCCCAGGTGGAAGGGCAGAGCACTGTCTATATAATGCAGAATATGCATGGACCTACGGCTGTAAAACTAGGGAGTGATCTTGCAGCACAGGCCACGTATTTAACGATGGTATGATCAAGTCGGAGGTTTAAAGATTGTTTAGCTTGGCACAGAGTATCTATTTGGCGGCCCGTCACTGCTACTGTGTGTCATACTTAGGGTAAGTTCACACAGAGGTTTTTGGTCAGGCAGGAACATTCTGCCTCAAAATTCCTTCAGGATTTTTGAGGCAGATCTTGAAATGGCAGCAATTTTTTTGATATTTTCTTTACACTTTTTTTGAGGCATTTTATGCCACTTTTTAAAAAAAATTTATAAATCGAATGCCACTCCCCCAAAAAATGCTTCAAATGAGCGGCGTGTTTTTTTTCTTCCACCCATTGATTTTAATATAGGTTCAGAAGTGGAAACTGCTACAAGGTATGGCGTGCTGCTTTTTTTCCCCACAAGCGGTCAAAAACCGCCCAGGGAATAAACGTGGCTGCCTCCCATTGAAATCAATGGGGAGAGATTTGGGGCATTTTTTTGGCACTGATTCTGACGTGTCCCGAAAAACTCCATGTGAACTGGGCCTTAGGAGTTTCTGTGAAGACTGTTGATATAGTTGTGGAGATTTGTCTGGCTGCAGTGCTGGATCTTCTGGGACCAATATATCCAATTGCCAAGATGGTGCAAGCATGAACCCCTGCTGTTGTCTACTATTATCCATTTTTATTTTGAGAATGCCTGATAAGTCTTGATGTAAACTTGAGCGTGACACACTGCTGGTGAGGGGAAAAACGAATATACAATAGGGCAGAAGATCTGTTATTTACAATGATATGTGACGTCCTTTATATAACATACGGAACATTCCCTGTAGAGATATTAGGAAATGTTTCCACTATTATTCCTATCGGAGTCCGATCTTCCTTTTGATCTGAAAACACGTAAGGCGGAACAGATCTCCCGACTGATGTAAACAAAGCCTTAGACTTTTATTTTCCAGATTATTCCATTTTCTGCAATATGTTTGCAATAGTGTACAATAATGGCGCAATGTTTTCCCTCCACACCTGTAAGGTCCAGTATTAAACTGTTAAAATATTCTTTACAGTAAATATGACAGAAGGCGGAATAAGTTTACTTTTGTGTATGATCTTATAACTAAGCAGCAGAAATAATGGGGATTACTGTATACTTAACTGAGTCTAAGGCCTCATTTACACGAGCGTATTATACGCGCGTGCGACGCGCGTGCTTTTCACGCGTGTCGTACGCACCTATAATAGTCTATGGGGCTGTTTAGACGATGCGTGATTTTTGCGCTGCGTGAGTGCGTTGCGTAAAACTCACGACATGTTCTATATTCTTGCGTTTTTCACGCAACACGCACCCATTGACTTCAATGGGTGCGTGAAAACAACGCATGCCACACTGACGGTCCTGCGTTGCATGCGCGAAAATCACGCAAGAGCTGTCAAACTCCTGAATGTAAACAGAAAAGCACCACGTGCTTTTCTGGTTACAAACATCCAAACGGAGTGTCAAATTCGAGATGAGCGCACCGAACTTCACCGGGTTCGGCCAAACTCGTTTTGACCGAAACCGGTAAAAAATGTTCGGGTACGCGACGTCAGGAGACAGTCACTGTCCACGGTGCTGAAAGCGTTAAACTGGTTCAGCACCATGGACAGTGACTTCCGCTCCGAAAATCCATGAACCTGTAAAAAAAAAAAAAAGTTCTGACTTACCGATAACTCCGGTCCGACCTCCCGGGATGACAGTTAAGTCCAAGTGACAGCTGCAGCCAATCACAGGCCAAGCACAGGCTGCAGCCAATCACAGGCCAAGCACAGGCTGCAGCCAATCACAGGCTGCAGCGGTCTCATGGACTGCGGCGTCATCCTGGGAGGTGGGGCCGGATGACAAGAGTGGGACGCGTCACCAAGGCAACGGCCGGGAGCCCGGACTGGGGGAAGCAGGAAGTTCTTGGTAAGTATGAAAGTCTTTTTTTATTCACAGGTTGGTGTATATTGTGTTCGGCATTCACTGTCGAGGGTGCTGAAAGAGTTACTGCCGATCAGTTAGCTCTTTCAGCACCTTGGACAGTGACGGGCGTCGACTAGCCTCATCTCTATGATGGCGGCTGCGCGAAAATCACGCAGCCGCGCATCATACACGGATGACACACGGAGCTGCCAAGTGCCTTTTGCGCGCGCAAAACGCAGCGTTTTTTGCGCGCGCAAAACGCACACGCTCGTGTAAATGAGGCCTAATACTAATATCATTAGGTAGAATGGAAACACATACTACTGTACTGCATGTATAATAAACGTATAAATTGCTCAGTAAACTTACGCTAAATAAAAAATTTTGCATTATTCTCAAGGTGTTTTAAATATTATGAGTATACAACCTGATATCAATGTTTAATTCAAGAATGTTAAGTACAGATAAAAACATAAGAGAGGAAGAAGATGAAAGCCTTAAAGCTTTCTCAAGTAGGTTGTAGAGACTGAAATGGGTAGTGTATGCATTTATTAAGCAGTCCGCACACATATATGCTATGCCCCATTTACCAAATTCTAATGATCTGTTAGAAAAGCTATTCTTGTACACCCTTATTAGTCAACACTGAGTTACCCCAGGAAAAATAATGACCATTTCTGTGTTAGTTAATGGAGTGTTCACTGATTTAATTCTGCCTGGTGAATCTCTGTGTGTTGTTGTAACCCTCTTCTTCTTGAACTTGTGTTTTCATAGCTATTCAGAGGATAATTTATGTTTCTTATAAATAGGTAGAATTCTATGCAAATTATAGATATTAGATAGATAGATAGATAGATAGATAGATAGATAGATAGATAGATAGATAGATAGATAGATAGATAGATAGATAGATAGATAGATAGATAGATAGATAGATAGATATGAGAACGATAGATAGATAGATAGATAGATAGATAGATAGATAGATAGATAGATAGATAGATAGATAGATAGATAGATAGATAGATAGATAGATAGATAGATAGATAGATATCAAAATAATATATTATCATATGAAAGCAAATGAGTGAATAGACAAATGTACATCTTTATTTATTTAATTCATCAACTAAAATAGAAAGGTTTGGAGCCTAAGGCTATGTTCACACTGAGTTTTTTGCAGGCAGAAAATTCTGCCTCAAAATTCTGTCTGGATTGCCGCAGCGTTTTTTTGCCCGCGGCCATAGAGTGCCACAAGCAAAAAATGCCATGAAATACGCTTTCTCTGCCACCCATTGATGACAATGGGAGGTCAGAGACATAAACGCACGAAGATAGGGCATGTCACTTCTTTCTCCTGCGAGACTGTTTTGAAATCAACGGGAGGCATTTTCGGACGTTTTTTGGCACGTTTTCCGACGTGATTTCTGCTTCAAAAAAACGTGTCAAAGAACTGGCCCTAAAGGGGTTGTCGTGGAAAATAAAATAAGCTCTGCGTTTTCCATAAATCGAGCTACTCTGCTCCATGGCATGTGTCTGGTATTGATTTGAATGGGAATGAGCTGCAATACCAGACACAGCCCCTTGAAAGATGTGGCACTGATTTTGGTGAGAGCAGAGCCTTTTTTCTAAGCCTGGACAACCCCTATAAAGCTCCAGACACTGGCTACTGCTCTTAGCGGGAGAAGGATCTATCGAGTCTCAGAGGTGCACGATACATGATAATAAATAAAAGATTCTCTTTAACTTATTCAGTGCTGCTTTATTTTTGCTTGTTAATACTCTTATCATATACAAGGTTCACTGAAAATAGCCTTATCTTTTAAGAAACAACCATGGATTTGATCTATACTACTGTGGCAAATAGACATCATTTAGGTCGATAATTCTAAGACTCTCTTCACACCACTATTATTTTGCCTGCCAAGCAGAGCAGATTGCACAACTGCAGATATTTTTTTGTATCCGTTATATAATATGTCATCCATAGACATCAATGTAACAAAAATAAGCGGGAAAACTTTTTTCAGTAAACCCATTTTCAAGGATACAGCCACCAATTTGAACCTATTGTTTCTCATTAAGATAATATCCACAATAAAGACCAGTTAGATTACTTGGCAAGATTTGTAATGGTCTTAGAATAAAGCAATATAGAATTTCCCTACATGTGCACAGCTTTCATTTCAGCAATGGAGGGCGGCCATGTGGTAAACATATTTATCTCTGTTAATTTCAAGTAAAAGTATTTAAAGAATGTTACTAGTGTTATAATAGTACTTTTACTAAACTAGATTTCCATGCTTGCTAATACATACCAAAACCGGGTTTTAAACGATTTTCTGCACTTTGGGGAATTCATAGAAATCTGATATTTAATTTAAATTCTATTGTCATTGAAATTGGGTCAAGTCTGCTCCAGGTTTCTTGAGAGTACTGGGTGTGTGCACATTTAAAACGGTTTAATACTGAGGCTGTTTGATGGTTATAGAAGGGTGTCATTTCCTCACTGCAAAGAAAAAAACTGGGAACATGCCCTCAGAGTAGATCAATTCTGACATAAGCTCGAAGGCCTCGTTCCTACGTGGCGGAATTGCTGAATTGCTATTGAATTCCGCTGCGGACAGTATGTTTCTATCCATTTTTAGGAAACTTAATTCAGACATTGCGGAAAATAACTGTGCGGAATATAAGCTGCGGTGCAGAATTTTCTCTCCGCCTCATGCTCATTATGTTGCCGTCACTTGGACTGAAACTTCATCCCGGGAGGCCGGACTGGAGGCAGAAGCAGGGAGTTCTCGGTAAGTATGAACTTCTATTTTTATTATAGGTTGATGTATATTGTGATTGGAAGTCACTGTCCAGGGTGCTGAAACAGTTACTGTCGATCGTTTAACTCTTTCAGCACCCTGGACAGTGACTATTTACTGACATTGCCTAGCAACGCTCCCGTAATTACGGGTGCACACACGTAGTCACCCCTGAATTTACGGGAGCCCCATTGACTTCTATGGGCCTGCCCGTGCCGTAATAATGGCCCGTGATTACGGGCGTTTTCAGTCTGGCTGTAGACCTAGAAATACATAGGTCCAGCCAGAATGAAAAAATGTCATGTTCGTAAAACAAATACGCTACGCAGCACACATAACATCTGCAGACTTCATTCCGGAATTTTGACTCTCCATTGAAGTCAATGGAGAAATTCCGCAATGAGTCCGCAACAAGTCCGCTACACGTCCACAACAACCATTGTATGCTGCGGACACCAAATTCCGCACCGCAGCCTCTGCTACGCAGCAGAATTGTCCGCAACGTGTAAACGAACCCAACCACAAAGCTGTGGAAGGCAATGGAGAAATGTGTACGCTGCGGATTTCCGCTGCGGACTATCCGCAGCGGAATTCCAGAGCAATTCCGCCACATCTGGTCATGCCCTAAATCAGCCAATTAGAGAAATTGCTACTCGTATTATTGTAGATTAATACAAAAATAATTAGAAATGTATGTTAATTAGCATCTAATATTTTACCTTCTCATACAAAGAAGTACTGTACATGTGTAAATTACAGTAATGTGTATTAGAAGCTTATTAAGCTCCATTCACACCCCATATTTTTCCTTAAGCTTTTTTGAAATTTTTAGAAACATGTATTCCATCAGGAATGCACTACTAGAGATGTAGTTTTATAATGTTGTGCAAAAGTAGGTTAAATAATCATACAGTGCATTTTTTTTTCTACTACTGGTTAAAACGCAGTAAGTGGTCTATAGTCGAAGGGGTAAGGTCAGTATCATTTTATCTTTCTTAGTTCTGGACAATGTTACATGCAGACAGAGATGAACAGAATCCATTGGGGATCACTGCCACTAAGAGCAGCAAATTACCAACATATATTTTTCTAATTTTGTTTACTGTTTACCTGCAATATTATTACCTAGTTTAACCCCTTAAGGACATGGACTAGTTGTCACATTCAGGACGCAGCCCCATTTTTCCAATCTGACGTGTCACTTTATGTGGTAATAACTCTGGAATGCTTATACCTATCCAAGCGATTCTGAGATTGTTTTCTCGTGACACATTATACTTTAAGTTAGTGGTAACATTTTGTCGATACATTCAGTATTTTATTGTGAAAAACACCAAAATTTTTCTACATTTAAATGTATCTGCTTGTAAGACAGATAGTAATACCGCACAAAAGAAATGCTAATTAACCTTTCCCATATGTCTACTTTAGATTGGCATTATTTTTGAAACATCCTTTTATTTTTCTAGGACGTTACAAGGCTTAGAACTTTAGCAGAAATTTCTCACATTTTCAAGAAAATTTCAGAAGGTTATTTTTACAGGGATGAGTTCAGTTGTGAAGTGGCGCCCATACAATGCAAATCCCATAAATCACCCCATTTTAAAAACTGAACCCCTCAAAGTATTTAAAACCGCATTTAGGAAGTTTATTAAAACTTTAGGCTTTTCACAAGAATTACAGCAAAGTAGGGATGAAATGTACAAATTTCATTTTTTTTGCAGAAATTAATTTTTAATCTTTTTTTTTCTGTAACACAGAGGGTTTTACCAGAGAATCGCAGCTCAATATTTATTGCACACATTCTGCAGTTTTTGGAAATATCCCACATGTGGCCCTAGTGTGCCAATTCACTGAAACACAGACCTCCAAAGCAAAGGAGCACCTAGAGGATTTTGCGGCCTTCTTTTTAATTTAATATATTTTAGGCACCATGTCCGGTTTGAAGAGGTCTTGTGATGCCAAAACAGTGAAAACTCTCCCAAAAAGACACCATTTGTCAAACTATACCCCTCAAGGAATTTATCAAGCGGTATAGTGAGAATTTTGACCCCACAGTTTTCTGCCGAATTTAGTGGAATGAAACCTTGAAAATGAAAATCTAAATTTTTTTCCAATAAAACGTAGACATTTTTCAATATTTACAAGGCATAAAGGAGAAAAAACTCCCCAACATTTGAAAAGCAATTTCTCCGGATTACGGCAATATCCCATGTGTGGTGATAAACTGCTGTTCGGACACACGGCAGAGCTCAGAAGGGAAAGAGAACCATTTGGCTTTTTGAGCTCAAGTTTTGCTGCAATGATTTTTGGGACCAAATGAGGGGCCAAATCAGTGGAAACAACTCCGCAAAAGTGACCCCATTTGGGAAACTACACCCTTCAAGAAATTTATCGAGGTGTATAGTGAGCATTTTTACTCCACAGGTTTTCTGCTGACTTTAGTGGAATTAGATGAAAAATGAAAATCAAAATGTTTGGCATGAAGGAGAAAAAGCACCCCAAAATTTGAAAAGCCATTTCTCTCGATTACGGTAATACCCCATAAGTGGTCATAAACTGCTGTTTGGACACACGGCAGGGGTCAAAAGGGAAGGATCACCATTTGGAGCTCAAATTTAGCTGGAATGGTTTTTGGGTGACATGTCACGTTTGCAAAGTGCCTGCGGGACCAAAATAGTAGGAAACCCCCAAAAGTGACCCCTTTTGGGAAACTACACTCCTTAAGGAATCTATCTAGGGGTATAGTAAGCATTTAAAGCCCACTGGTCTTTTGCACAATTTATAGGAATTAGGCTGTAAAAATGTATATCAACATTTTTTCCACTAAAAAGTTTAATATTTTTATTTCCTCAGGGATAAAAGGAGAAAAAGCACCCCAACATTTGTAAAGCAATTTCTCCAGAGTACGGAAATACCCCACATGTGGTCATAAACTGCTGTTTGGACAAACGGCAGGGCTCAGAAAGGCAGGGGCACTATTTGGCATGCAGATTTTACTGGATTGGTTTTTGGGCGCCATGTTGCATTTGCAAAACCCTAAGGTACCAGAGTACAGTGGAAGCCCCCAAGAAGTGATCGTATTTTGGAAACTACACCCCTCAAGGCATTTATCATTTGCCTGGACATATGACAGATCTCAGAAGTGAAGAGCAACATGCGCATTTGAGGTCTATTTTGGTGATTTTCACAGCATTGGACCACAATTGCAGAGCTCTGAGGTCAAATAGTAAAACAAGTAAGTAGTGACCCCCATTTTGGAATCTACACCCCTTGAGGCATTTTAACCCCTTAATGACCAGCCTCTTTTAGACCTTAATGACCAAGCCATTTTTTACGTTTTTCCATCGTCTCATTCTAAAAGCTATAACTTTTTTATTTTTGCGTCGACATAGCTGTATAAGGTCTTGTTTTTTGCGGGGGGGAATAGAAAAAAAACAGCAATTTCACCACACTTTTTTGCGTCCTAAATTTATGCCGTTTACCGTGTGGTGTAAATAACACAATAACGTTATTCAGTGGGTTGTTGCGGTTGCAACAATACCAAATTTGTGTCGTTTTTATATGTTTTACTACTTTTACACTGTGAAACACTTTTTTTTTTTCAAAATTATTGGTTTTTGTATCTCCATAATTGAAGAGCCGTAACGTTTTTATTTTTTCGCTGATGCAATTGTAGGAGGACTTGTAGTTTTTATCGGTACCATTTTGGAGTAGATGCGACTTTTTGATCACATTTTATCACATTTTTTTTAAGGCTGGATTCAAAGAAAACAGCAATTTTTGCATGTTTTTTTTAATTTTATTTTTTACGACGTTCACCATGCGGGTTAAATGATGTAATAAGTTTATAGTTGGGGTCGTTATGGACACGGCGATACCAAATATGTGTAACTTTTTTACTTTATTTTGTTTGTTAATAATAAAGCAGTTTGTAAGGGTTTTTTGTTTTTTTTTCACTTTTTATTCAACTTTTTTAAACTTTTTTACTAGTCCCACTAGGAGACTTCACTATGCGATTATCCGATCACATTTATAATACACTGCAATACTTCTGTATTATGTATTGCAGTGTATTACTGCCTGTCCGTGTAAAACGGACAGGCATCTGCTAGGACATGCCAAAGGCATGATCTAGCAGGCATTCACTACAGGTAGACCTGGGGGCCTTTATTAGGCCCCCGGCTGCCATCGGAGACACAGACACTCGGCGATCTTATCGCCGGGTTTCAGTGGGATGAGAGGGAGCTCCCTCCCTCTCTCCAAAACCACCCAGATGCGGTGCACGCTATTGAGCACCGCATCTGAAGGGTTAAACGGGTGAGATCGATACCAATATCGATCTCAGACGTTCGAGCAGGGACGCCCCCTACATCTGGCAGCTGAGAGCAGGGAGATTTGTCAGCTCCCTGCTCTGTTTACTTATTCCGATGCAGCGACGTAAAAAGTCTATTGCATCGGAAAAAAAGCCCGTAAGTGACCGACGTAAAAACACTATGGGGCAGTCACTAACGGGTTAAGGGGTGTAGTGAGCATTTTGCCACACAGGTGTTCTTCCATTAATAATGAATGCATAGCGAATGGTACAAAGTGAAAATTGCAATTTTCAGCCGATATGCCATTTTAGTGCACAATATGTTGTGCCCAGTATGTGCCACCAAAGACTAATACCTCGTAAATGGCTAAGTTGGTTCTCCTGGGTATGCCGATGCCATATATGTGGACGTAAACTGCTGTTTTGGCACGCTGTAGGATTCAGAAGGGAGGGAGCGCCATTTGGCTTTTTGAGCACAGATTGTGCTTGGTAGTAGTTCTGTTTGTAAGTTTTACTGGTATTTCAGTTCATAATGTGGGGGCATATGTAATCTGTGCAGAGAACATCAGGGAATAATAAGAGGATATAATAATGCGGTAAATAAATAATATTTCAGAGATGTGTGGCCAGTGTCGCACTGATAAATGGTGCCCAATCTTATCCGCTTTTGGACACTCTGCACATTTTGTGTCACCGTATTCTGAGAGCCAGAACTTTTTTATTTTTCAGTCAGAAAAGATGTGTAAGGGCTTGTTTCTTGTGGGACGGGATGTAGTTTTTATTAGTATTATTTTGGGGTAAATGCGACTTTATGATCACTTTTTATGGTGAGGGGTGGTGATAAAAAAATAGCGATTATGGCATTGTTTTTTGTTGTTTCTTTCTGCGGTGTTCACCGTGCGGGAAAAATAACATTACAGTTTTATAGATTGGGTCGTTACGGACGTGGCGATACCAAATATGTGGACTTTTTTTTTATTTTTTCATTTTTTTCCTATACTAAAAGGCTTATTATAGGAAAAAAGACAGTTTGTTTTTATTAACTTGAAACTTTTATTTTTCACTTATATTTAACTTTTTGAAACATTTTTTTTGTCCCACTAGGGGACTTTAGGGCCTGCACCTCTAATCTTTACTCTAATGCATTTCATTACTCTAGTGCAATGCATTAGAGCTGTCAGTCATTCACTGACAGCAAGCCTATTAGGTCCCATCTGTGGGCGGGGCCTAATAGGCTATTGTACGTGGCAGACCAGGACGCCATTATTAGGCCTCCGGTTGCCATAGCAAGGATCGGCATCGTCACGATCACGTCGTGTCGATGCCGATCGCTACAAACCACTAAGATGCCGCGATCACGGCATCTGAGGGATTAATGGAAGGGATCGGAGCTAGTACTGTTCCCTGCCGTTACAGCATGGTGTCAGCTGTAACATACAGCTGACACCAGCGGCTGATGTCGCATACTCAGCTTCTGAGCCTGCGCCATCTTGTTACTGCGGCCGGCGCCTCTTAGGCCCTGCCTTGGTGGGACCTAGCAGGCATCTATTCTAGGCAGACAGGAGGCCATTGTTAGGCTTCCGGTCTGCCGGAGCAGTCATTTCATTGCAGAGTTCCGATCTGCTTGTAAACACCATAGATTCAGCGCTCGGTTTTGAGGGCTGCATCTAAGCGGTTAATCGGCCGGACCGGAAGCGTTAAGCTATCACTGTTTTAAAACTGTTTCTGCAAACACAGTACCCTGTTAACGCGATGAAGTAATAGTACGTCAGTTCGCGTTAACAGTCCACCGCCCGTGACGTAATAGTATGTCACAGGGCGTTAAGGGGTTAATGCCCCCTTCCCAATTTAAACTAGATGAAAGGAACAAAGTCATTTTATAGGTTTGATTATGTCAAATTATTAGGATTGTCATTTTAGCCTTTGCCTTACATTTCCAGAGTTTCTCTTTAGAGTGTGCTCTAAATGAAATGCATTAGTTTAGCTGAGTTAAAAGCTTTCCATTCAAAGCCAAAATGAAATCACCCAGAAACCTAGCATGGAAATCCAGCCCAACTCAAGTTGACCATTAATATATTTTTCTCATTGTCTATTTTTCTCCATAACCCTCGGTTTTGTGTCTTGAGTTCTTTTAATTTATTAAGTTAAACAAATACATAAATGTAAACGATATAAGAGATATATTTATAATATTTTTTAGAGTCTTTCCATAGTCACTTATAACATTTTATAATAGCAAGAATCGAAAAGGTATATGTTCTGCCACTATCTGTCTAATGCAATGTAGTGGATGCGTACCACCCTAGAACCGTAAGGGCATGCCCAGACGTGGCGGAGTTCTTCCGCCACTGTCCGCATCAATGCCGCACAGAATCTGCGTTGCAGATTCTGTTGCGGCTTTGCCTAAAATGGGCATTAAATTGATGCGGACTAGCCATTGCGTATTGAGGGGAAGAGGGCTTCCCTTCTCTCTATCAGTGCAGGATAGAGAGAAGGGACAGCCCTTTCCCTAGTAAAAGTAAAAAGAAATTCATACTTACCGGCCGTTGTCTTGGTGACGCGTCCCTCTTTCGCCATCCAGCCGACCTCCCTGGATGACGCGGCAGTCCAAGTGACCGCTGCAGCCTGTGATTGGCCTGTGATTGGCTGCAGCCGTCACTTGGACTGAAACGTCATCCTGGGAAGCCGGACTGGAGGAAGAAGCAGGGAGTTATCGGTAAGTATGAACTTCTATTTTTTTTACAGGTTGATGTATATTGGGATCGGTAGTCACTGTCCAGGGTGCAGAAACAGTTACTGCCGATCGCTTATCTCTTTCAGCACCTTCGACAGTGACTATTTACTGACGTCGCCTAGCAATGCTCCCGTAATTACGGGTGCACACACGTAGTCACCCGTAAGTACGGGAGCCCCATTGACTTCCTCAGTCTGGCTGTAGACCTAGAAATACATAGGTCCAGCCAGAATGAAGAAATGTCATGTTAGTAAAACCAATACGCTCCGCAGCACACATAACATCTACATAACATCTGCGGACTTCATTGCGGAATTTTGACTCTCCATTGAAGTCAATGGAGAAATTCCGCAATAAGTCTGCAACAAGTCCGCTACACGTCCGCAACAACCATTGTATGCTGCGGACACCAAATTCCGCACCGCAGCCTATGCTACGCAACGGAATTTGTCCGCAACGTGAAAACGAACCCAACCACAAAGCTGTGGAAGACAATGGAGAAACGTGTACGCTGCGGATTTCCGCTGCGGACTGTCCGCAGCAGAATTCCGGAGCAATTCTGCCACGTCTCGTCATGCCCTAAGGAGGACACCTTCGTGACTATCTTAGATGACTACTGCTTATTTTACTGATGGAAATTGGAGACATCTGCTGACAAACGTCTTATGTTTTTGGCTACCTTAACAATGGACATGAGTACCGGGGGTAATAATATTGAATTGGTCATGTCCTTTACAGAATATGTATTATTACAAAAAATAGCTATTTACACAGACATTATGTTCAACAAACAAATATGGTTGAGCTTCCTACAGCTTCACTGACATTATAAGCTGAAGGGGATATAACAATACTGTGCACATGTGGGAAAGAAATGTAATATCTAAAATATAAGATCTACTGTACCAGTTTTTTTTACAATTAATAGAATTATTCTGTGTAGCATTTACAACAGATTCAGCATCTAGTGTAATAAACTGCTGTGCTTGATTACATAAATCTCCTGTGATTTACATTGTTCATTTGGAACCGTGTTCATGCATGTTGAGTACATTCTCTTCAATTAAGCATATTTATAATGTGTGGCAGGGATGTGATAAATCAATTTAATTGCTCTAAAGTATGGTCGCACTAAAATAAATAAAAAAAGAATAAATATGCATAATAACAATGTACCCATACAATAATGAACTGAATCTATCTATCTATCTCATATCTATCTATCTATCTATCTATCTATCTATCTATCTATCTATCTATCTATCTATCTATCTATCTATCTATCTATCTATCTATCTATCTATCTATCTATCTATCTATCTATCTATATCTATCTATCTATCTATCTATCTATCTATCTATCTATCTATCTATCTATCTATCTATCTATCTATCTATCTATCTATCTATCTATCTATCTCATATCTATCTATCTATCTATCTCATATCTATCTATCTCATATCTGTCTGTCTGTCTGTCTGTCCGTCCGTCCGTCCGTCCGTCCGTCCGTCCGTCCGTCCGTCCGTCCGTCCGTCTGTCTATCTATCTATCTATCTATCTCATCTAATGTTTTGGACCTATATTTGCAGTAAAGAATAAACAACCTTCATTCCCCCCCCCCCCCCCAAGCTAGCATATATTATGGATTTGGTGCTCATATAGTTATTTTTCTTTTTAGCTGTATTTTTAAATCTTACCATTTATTGTACCATATAATGTACTGAAAAACTGGAAATAAAAACAGCGATTACTCCACTGTTTTTTTACTTTGTATTTAGGGCTTTCACCGTGCGACAAAAAACAACATATTATCTTTATTCTGTGGGTCAATACGATTCCGGCTTTACCAAATTTATTTCATTTTTTAGGTTTTACTACTTTTACAAGAAAAAAACTAATTGTTAAAAATAATATTTGTTTTTTATCGCCATATTCTCTGCACCATAACTTTTTATTTTTCTTACGATTGTTTTTATTGGTACCATTTTGGGGTATTTATGTCTTTTTGATCACTTTTTATTTTCATTTTTTTGTGGGAGATGAATTGACCAAAAAATAAAAATTCTGGCGTTTGAATTTTTTGTTTTTTTGCTGTGTTCACCATGCAGGTTAAAGATTGTTATATTGTAGTAGTTTGGACTATAACAAACACGGCGATACCAGTTATGTAAAAAAAAAAAAATGACATTGCTTATGGCCGAAAATGGAAAAAAGTATTTTTTTAACTTTTAATATTAGTATTTTAAAATTAGTCATGACAACCATCGTCACCCCGAGGGGCGATGGGATGTCAGATGGGGCCACCCGTTTTTTCTAACTGCTTAAATGCAGCAATCGCTATTGACCGCTACATTCCAGGATGCACTGAAGTGTCGGCTATTTCATACAGCCGACACGCTCAACTTACTTGTGATATATATATATATATACATATATATATATATATGTGTGTATATACGGCGGATGTCAGGAAGGTGAATATATACAACATAGTTTTTGGCTGTGTTCACATGTCTCTCAATGGGAGTTTATCAACCAAAACAAAAAAAGTATGTGAAAAACACAACTAAAACGCAGTGTGAAATCGGCCTAAGCACTATGGCGTCAGACAAGGGGCATGAGACATAAAATTGTAATCATAGTAAACTGTGCAGAAATACCCTTATGAGGGTATTAATATGACCATCTGAAACCAGCTTGAGGCTTACTTTAATTTTCTTTTAACCGGGAAATAGAATTGTTTCGTACCTCAAGAAAATATCCCAGTGATTCAGTGGTTAATATTATTGTCTTGCAAAGAGTTTGCATGTTCTCCCTTTATGTGATTTTCCTTCCACCCTTCAAAAACATACTTAGGCCATGTTCAGACGTGGCAGAATTTTTCAGCTGAAGATTTTGCTGCAGATTCTTTGCGAATTTGCAGCAACATTTGCATATTTTACAGGTAATTCAGACGTTGCAGATATCACAGCGGACTAGCCACAGATTTCAGCCTTTGCAATGCAAATGCTGAAATCCGCAGTGAAATTCCGCTTCTTCTCCACAACATAATGACCATGCTGCGGAGGGAAAATTCTGCACCGCATCCTAAATTCCGCACAGTTATTTTCCGCAACGTCTGAACTACGTTTCCTAAAAATGTATAGAAACAAACGTAAAATGGCTGCTGCAGAATTCCACTGTGGACTGTCCAAAGCGGAATTCAACAGCAATTCCGCCACGTCTGAATGTGCCCTTATAGGTTCATTTAATTATCTGTGTGTTAGATAGCGAAATTAGATTGGGAGCCCCAATGAAGGCAAGGACTGTCTTAGGTTCATTTTACACGGCCCGATGTAGACCGTAAAAACGAGCGCTGATCGACGAGACAGCTCGTCGATCGGCATTGGTTTGCTCATTTCACAAGGAGCTATGAAAGGTAATGTATGGGGATGAGCGATTGTTACTACAATTTTTCGTCACCTTGCATTTCCATTATGTCGGTAGCATATCTCCCTGTTTAGGCCCCATGCACACGACTGTAATTCTGATCTAAAGTTACAGACCGTATTTGCGGATCAAATTACTTATCCATTAATTTCTATGGCCCATGGACACCTTTTCCATATATTTACGAGATGGTGTCCAGGCCATAGAAATTATCTGCAAAAAATAGGACATGTCCTATTTTTTTATTTTACAGACTGTCCGCAGTCGTCTGCAGCCAACCATGCCCACAATCACGGACCACGATTACGGCTTCGGCCGTGTGCAGGGGGCCTTACACAGGGAGATGTCCTACCGACTAGTGACCATTATATTGGCCGCATAAGTAAGCAAATCAGGTGATGAACGAACGTTTGCTCGTTCATCGGCTCAACGTTGCCCTGTTTACACAGGGTTATGATAGGGAAAAAGCTTTCACATGAACGTTCGTTTGCTTGATCAACAGCCCGTGTAAAAGAGCCTTAAGTAAGGACAATATCTTTGCAGTGTTGCAGAATATGTTGGCTCTGAATAGGCAAAAGGAAATATATAAGGTAGTGCATTTTTTTAGTTTTTATTTTGTGGTGGTTTTGTACATTGACCTACATGAGGGGTGGGGGGACACACTTGTGGTTGAGATACGTCTCTTGTGAAAAGGATACTGTACATGTGGTCCTATTTAAAACAGTCCTGAGTGTTATGTCAGTATGTATTTCACGTATTACTTCAATAAAAAATGATTGAAACTGATATGAACTTTTTTTTTTGGACAGCTTGATCTGTGGTCACAGGCACTAGAGGTACACCATTGGTTGAAAAAAATGCAGATTTTGGCTAAGCCTTTCTTCATCACACTCACTATTTTTATTATTTTTAATCAAACACTAGAAATCAATAGTTCTGTATTAAAAGGCATGTAATGGGTGTCTTCAACTACACAGGGAGCATGAGCACCTCACCATCCATGGACATGTAATACTGAACGTTTCCTCTCATCAATCTGCTGATGTTGCTGCAATAAGATAGAGAAGACTATAAAATATAGCACATGACATAAAAAGGTTAAGGATACACTGCTTTATGTCATGTATAAAAAACAAAAAATTTATGTCATGTATAAAAAACAAAAAAATTAATTTGCATATTCCCATTTACACTATTTTGACTGTTTAACTGGGGGGAAAAAAAAAAATTGTTCCATGCAGTTCAAATTCATTTATTTTATAGAAGCTGTTGGTTTTTGTTCTGATGTTCTGGACCCCAGTGTGCATTGCTGTATGAACCATCCATCAGTTTGTTTTAATGTTCACAACAGCAACTGTCCAGCAGTGATTTGATGATTGACAGTAATGATAACTGCCACTGTATTGTATCCTCTGCTATGTTCAAATAAGCGTTCACTTGTAAAAACTATATAACAATAGAAAACCTTAGTTCAAAATGAACATATGTGCACAGCCACACAGGTAGCGTTCAAGGAGACAAAGAAATAGAAACACAATTATATTTTGGGTCAGGGTAATAAAATAACCCCATCCAGTCCTTTAAAAAAGAAAAAAAAGAAAAAAAAAGTTCTGTTTATGGTATGGAGAAAGAGGAAAATATCAAATGCAGTCGAGTGAGAACAAAAAATGCAGAATCAACTCTTTACTAATGATACTATGCACTTTCTCTGAGCTTTAGTTTATGGCCTCGGGTTCTGTTAGTTATTATAAGATCCATTACTTTTTGTTTTGTCTTCTCTTCTGCCAGGGTCTTTCAGGATCCTTGGGACTATTATACCGTCTATTGCCTGATCCCCTTTTTGCCATAGGCTGCATTTGTTTAATGCAATTGTGCTTCAGATGATAGCTTATAGAATGAGATATCTCTTTAGACATCAAAAGTAGCTATAATGCTTATTATGACATTGTAGTTTTATGCATTCCTATGGTCATGTGGAACATTCAATGACAGTTTTCTCTAAAAATGATGATTATTTTCTAGTTCTGAAACAAATATCATAGGACAGATATGGCCATTATCTGTTAATATAGGAGAACAATAAAAAGCTCAAAAGTCAGGAAGCTGATAGACCACAACAGGGTTTGGAAACCTAGGGAACTTGTATCCTCAGGAGTATTCGGAATAGATACTAGGAATACTCTTATGTCACGTTAGTTTAATGTACTTGCGAAAACAGCAAAACAAAAATAAAGGCTTAGTGTATTTATTCTTTGTTTCTTAAGAGTAGCCTTTCTTTCTTTCTATTATGTTTACTGAAATTGGTAGGATAAAGCACTTTGCAATGCTGCGCTCTCCTCCAACTTCTTTCTCACCTCTGCCTATCAACCTACCCTACTTTCTCTGTTTAGCAAATTATAATGACCTATAGCTTTTATACTACATAATCACAACTGCTCACTTCCATCTTCAACACTTCTCCTGTGCTGCACCTATACTCTGCTAGGAATTAATCCGATATCTAGTCTAAAGAAAAGAAAACCAAAGTCTTAAATGGGTTTGAAAACTCAACTTTTCAGGATGCATATGTCTCCACTCTACAACTGTATGACAGGTATAGACATAGCCCATAATCCACAATGAAACTACCGTAACTTATTTACCTAAATCTCGTTATTCAATACCTCATAATTTTTAATTTAGGAATCAATGGTGCCATACAACACAGCTACTTTGCCCATCTGTGTTTACCACAATACTGTACATGGAAATTAATCATATCTAAGCAATTGTTTTGGCATGGTGTGATAGAAAATGTAAAAAAAAATAAAAATTACATTAAAATTTACAAGGGAGTATATTACAAACTAATAGTGATTACGCCGCCCGGTGAGGAGTAAAGAAAGATGGGAGGCAGATATTGGTCTTTTGAAAGATACGCAATGGGGGAAATATTGTATAGGGTGCCACAATTATCTCTATGTGAGGCCCATAGATTGTTTTATATATATTTAATACACAAGGTATATAAGACGCCAAAATTTATTTTTGATATAGGGGTTAAACCTAATTTGCTATGCCCTAGATGTAAACAAGTATCTGCAGGTATCCTGCATATTGTCACGATCTGTGGGTATGTTGACCCAGTAGGCCGCACCGCCGTAGCGGGGAGGGGGCTGGCCAAACAACAGAGTACTCAATAATACAAAGTCCAGCACAAGGGTACCTGAATAGTCCAGACAGTCACAGTGGCTAGGCACAGATGGTACTTCAGACGGCAGATGATGCAAAGCATGGCAGATGACACCAGACATGGTGTAACACAGCAGGCATGACCAGAGGCACATCACGACTCCAACTTCTAAGGCACAGGAACAGCACGGGATACAGGATACAGGTAGCAGGTACGGGAACACTGGGAACAGGATAACACTAAGGCTGGGTTCACACGACCTATTTTCAGACGTAAACGAGGCGTATTATGCCTCGTTTTACGTCTGAAAATAGGGCTACAATACGTCGGCAAACATCTGCCCATTCATTTGAATGGGTTTGCCAACGTACTGTGCAGACGACCTGTCATTTACGCGTCGTCGTTTGACAGCTGTCAAACGACGACGCGTAAAAATACAGCCTCGTCAAAAGAAGTGCAGGACACTTCTTTCAGACGTAATTTGAGCTGTTCTTCATTGAAGTCAATGAAGAGCAGCTCAAAATTTACGGCTGTCAGAGAAGCCTCGCAAAATGCGAGGAGGAGCTTTTACGGTTGAAACGAGGCAGCGGTTTTCTCCTGAAAACAGTCTGTCATTTCAGACGTAAAAGCAAGCTAGCGTGTGCACATACCCTTAGAGACCATTTGCAAGACTAACTCGTGTAAACACAACACCGCTTAGGCAATGAGTAAAGGGGCAGAGGCCTTCTTATAGTCCAGGGTGGTCATGGGTTAATTGGTAATTATTTTCATGTGTACGCACAGGCCCTATAAGGCCGGGCACGAGCGTGCGCCCGCACCATATGGGGCACAGCCGATAGGAGCGGCAGTGAGTGCTGTCATCTCCTGAGGAGGAGATGCGGCCAAGCGCTCACTGATCCATGACTGCAGCTGTCTGAGGGTGAGTAATCCCGACGGTCCGCGGACATCGGCGCTACACATATGTTTTGGTCCTGTCAGGAGCTGGAGGGTTTTTGGGTGGAGGTGTAGGCCATCATTCATGAGGTTTTTGAAGTAACTGTTGATCTGAGCCTGCTAGTTTGCGTGCTGGGATATGTGGAGGACCTGGGGACCTCGGAGCCTGGTAAATTGGCGGTAGCCAAGCTGCTATACATGGCACGAAAATTGATAGCACAACTGTGATTGGACGAGCTGAGACCTACCAGAGAGGAATATATTAACAAAATTAATTGGTTGGTGAATTTGGAAAAGGGAGTCTACAGGAAAAGAGGTACACCGGCAAAACTTGAAAAGATGTGGTCCCCATGGCTTGATTCTTCTCATTTGGTATCCAGAGAATTTATGAGATTTTGGCTGGGTCTCATCTAACATATCCTCCGTCACTACATCTAACTGCCTGGGCTTGGAGGTCGCTGGCTTTTCGAGGGGAAAGGGTCATTTTTAGTTTACGAGGAGTGATGACTGAGCAGGGGGATAGTTCTTCTAGCTTACTGCGACTCTGTTACGGTAGCTGTGATGTACTGTTACAAACCTATGTATGTTTATTTGAAATGCATTTTCTTGCGATCATATATTAAGAATGTAGCATGAGATATATGCTACGAACCATTGCACTTCAGAATTTTCATACGCCTTTGTACTAGGACTATGTTTAAGAGGATGGGGTTGGGGCATGTCTTGTATTTTTTGTATTGTAAGACAATCTTACAATAAAAGTTTACTGAATTAAAAAATACTGATTACTCCTGACACATTTTAGACAGACACTTTTTAATTGTATGTACAAGGAAAAAAATCCCCCATGTAGTATTTACTAGCCCTTCCCTTCTAGAAGTTTCTTTAAACAATAAGTTAAACGTTGTGTGTGTGTGTTAATATAAGCTATAATAATGTAGTTACACATGATGGAAAAATATTTACAAGACATTCTCTTAATATTCTTTCTTTTAAATAAAATACTTTGCTGAAACGGTCTTAATATCGTGTACCATATCTTAGTAGGCTAAAGCCAAAACACACACATTTCAAGATTTTTAATGTAATGCTTCTGTAAAGCTTTATCAGCTGGCAGATTAGTAATAATTGCTCTGCCTTGTAACTGCCAAGTTATAATATAACCTCGTTTTTGTATCCTTCATATTCTGGTTTCATTTGGGGGCATTAAAATCTCTAACCAAAATGTCTTATTCATAAAATGCATTAGTGTATTGTGGTAATGCATTAATTGTGTTACCGCTGTGTCACTATGATGCATTTTGACAGCATTTTACATGAGCACTACACATCCACAATCCATTTTCTTCCAGTTGTATGGAGTGAAGTACGTCATATCTATTCTTCTAAAAGTGAGTTTTAGCAATCAGCAATTTTGCTGAGTTCTAAAATCTAGATGACCTATAAATGTGGTTTTTTTTCTTTTGCATTTCTATGTAAGATTACACAGGGAATTGAATATATTAATATAAAACAGTGACTAAGGCTGTACTAAATTTATGTACTGCTATAGCTTCAGAAATCAGAATGGAAAAATAATTATTGCAAATACCCATTAACTTTCTTTGGCATACACTATTAATAGCCATTCTTATCCATCTATGTACATATAGATACATAATATATATATATATACTTGTATATATGTACACAGTGTATACACCAATCAGCCATTAAAACCACTGGCAGGTGAAGTGAAAATCATTGATTATCTTATTAGAATAGCAGCCATCAAGGGGTGGGATGTAGTAGGCAGCAAACAGGGAAAATAGTCAAGCATTAGGATCTAAACGACAAAGGGACAAATTGTGATGACTAAACTACTATGTCAGAGCATCTTCAAAACGGCAGGTGTCATGGGGTGTTCGATGTAAGCAGGGTTAGTACCTAACAAAAGTGTTCCGAGGTAGGACAACTAGTGATCCGACGACAGAGTTAGGGCATGACCAGACGTGACGGAATTGCTCTGCAATTCCGCTGCGGACAGTCCGCAGCGGAAATCCGCAGCGTACACGTTTCTCCATTGCCTTCCACAGCTTTTTAGTAGGGTTCGTTTACACGTTGCGGACAATTCCGCTGTGGAGCATAGGCTGCGGTGCGGAATTTGGTGTCCGCAGCATACACTGGTTGTTGCGGACGTGTAGCGGACTTGTTGCGCACTCATTGCGGAATTTCTCCATTGACTTCAATGGAGAGTCAAAATTCCGCAATGAAGTCCGCAGATGTTATGTGTGCTGCGGAGCGTATTGGTTTCACGAACATGACATTTCTTAATTCTGGCTGGACCTATGTATTTCTAGGTCTACAGCCAGACTGAGGAAGTCAATGGGGCTCCCGTAATTACGTGTGACTACGTGTGTGCACCCGTAATTACGGGAGCGTTGCTATGCGAAATCAGTAAATAGTCACTGTCCAGGGTGCTGAAAGAGTTAAGCAATTGGCAGTAACTGTTTCAGCACCCTGGACAGTGACTTCCGATCACAATATACATCAACCTGTAAAAAAAATAGAAGTTCATACGAGAACTCCCTGCTTCTTCCTCCAGTCCGGCCTCCCGGGATGACATTTCAGTCCAAGTGACGGCTGCAGCCAATCACAAGCTGCAGCGGTCACATGGACTGCCACGTCATCCAGGGAGGTCGGGCTGGATGGCGAAAGAGGGACGCGTCACCAAGACAACGGCCGGGTAAGTATGAATTTCTTTTTACTTTTACTAGGGAAAGGGCTGTCCCTTCTCTCTATCCTGCACTAATAGAGAGAAGGGAAGCCCTCTTCCCCTCAATACGCAACGGCTAGTCCGCATCAATTTAATGCCCATTTTAGGTAAAGCCGCAACAGAATCTGCAACACAGATTCTGTGCGGCATTGATGAGGACAGTGGCAGAAGAACTCCTCCACGTCTGGGCATGCCCTTATGGTCACCCAAGGCTCAGTGATGCAGTGTCCATGTTTCTATAGTCATTGTACTTTACCGTTCTGACAGTCTAAAGTCCAAAGCTGATTTCCTTCATTGGGAAACACCACTTTCCTTTACATCATGTGGTAGGTATAGAACGCTGTGTCTGCTGGTCGGCGATGGTCTGGCTGGGTTCAGTGGTACAGTTGTAGCCAAGTTTATCTTGACTCTGATAACTTGCTGCAGTGTGATATCACAAAACAAACGCCATTGAAGTCATTGAAAAAGTCAAGTTAAAGTTTTTTGTTGCTGTGTATTTAATGCGTTGAGTCAAGATAAAGATTGCTACATCTGTACTTCACTCAGAAGGGATGTCGGGAGCTCCTTTTCCATGCAAACTCCCCTTTAAAAGGTCACCACAAACATAGAATAGTGCCCATGCTTCTGCCTGTCCACTGCCAAAAGCGACTTTAACTGACCCAGGAGCAATTAGAACTGGACCATGGAGCAATGAAAATAGGAGGCCTGATCTGATAAATCACGTTTTCTTTTGCATCATGTGGACATCCGGTAGCGTGTGCATTGCTTACCTTCGAAAGAGATAGCACCAGGATGCACTTTGAAACAGGTCATATCTGCGGAGACAATGTGATGCTCTAGACAATGGTCTGTTGGGAAATCTTGGGTCTTGGCATTTATCTGGATGTTTCTTTGACGTATCACCTACCTAAACATTGTTGCAGACCATGTACATCCCTTAATGGTGATGGTATTCCATAATAGCAGTGTCCGCATTCAGCCGGAGTTTGCACCCTCCCACACTGCAAAATTGTTCAGGAATAGTTTGAGGAACATGACAAAGAGTTCAAGGTGTTGACTTGGCCTCCAAATTCCACAGATTTGAAATCTGATCGAGCATCTGTGGGATGTGCTGCAAAAATAGTCAGATCCATCAAGAGAGAGATAGAGATTTGTTTTATTGTAGATACTGTGTGATAAATATATAGGTTACATTAGCAGATTATACACAATTGTATTAGACATTGATTTAATAGCAATTATTCCCTATTGTAAGAATAGCCCAGTGTTTCAGTAGGAACATTTAAATGCCCAATTATTGTCCATTAAATCTATCAACAGAATACAGACTGTTGTAAAAGAGCCTGCTGATCCGTTAGCAACAACGCTCTTATTATCACATTCCTGCTGTTAAACTGAGTTATTCTGTTAATAAATATATTTATAAATGGAAATTTCATCATCTTCTGAATTGTATAGTTATAAAGGTAACTTCAGTTGTAGCGTTTCAGGAAAACCAGCACTTTTTGTGCCGTTTCGCCTGACAAATTTTGTTGAGTTTTTTTGCTGCAAAAAAACGCTGCGGCCAGATATTAGATGGAAGTCATTTCTGAAATAAAGAACAGACTAAAATGCATGTGCCACTTTCCGAAAAAACTTTTTTAGATGCATTTTTTGCATAAAGTATGTGTGAAGAAAGCCTAAAAGCAACATAATTTTAACTTTAACAAATAGCCGGATGTCATCTTGTGCAAATATGAACATATTTCATAAATCTGTCAAACTATGTTGAATGTATAGAAAGAT